>NW_011494735.1:8953644-8958365 GCF_000754665.1 Bison bison bison | reverse complement strand
TGAGGTCCAAGGGACTCTCAAGAGGCTTCTCCAACACCACAGTTCAAAAACATCAATTCTTCAGCACTCAGCTTTCTTCACAGTCCAACTCTCACATCCATACATGACTACTGGAAACACCATAGCCTTAACTAGACGGACCTTTGTTGGCAAAGTAATGTCTCTGCTTTTGAATATGCTATCTAGGTTGGTCATAACTTTCCTTCCAAGAAGTAAGCATCTTTTAATTTCATGGCTGCACTCATAATCTGCAGTGATTTTGGAGCCCAAAAAAATAAAGTCTGACACTGTTTCGACCGTTTCCCCATCTATTTCCCATGAAGTGATGGGACCAGATGCCATGATCTTCGTTTTGTGAATGTTGAGCTGTAAGCCAACTTTTTCACTCTCCTCTTTCACTTTCATCAAGAGGCTTTTTAGTTCCTCTTCACTTTCTGCCATAAGTGTAGTGTCATCTGCATATCTGAGGTTATTGATATTTCTCCTGACAATCTTGATTCCAGCTCGTGCTTCTTCCAGCCCGTTTCTCATGATGTACTCTGCATATAAGTTAAATAAGCAGGGTGATAATATACAGCCTTGACGTACTCCTTTTCCTATTTGGAACCAGTCTGTTGTTCCATGTCCAGTTCTAACTGTTGCTTCCTGACCTGCATACAGATTTCTCAAGAGGCAGGTCCGGTGGTCTGGTATTCCCATCTCTTTCAGAATTTTCCACAGTTTATTATGATCCACACAGTCAAAGGCTTTGGCATAGTCAATAAAGCATAAGCAGATGTTTTTCTGGAACTCTCTTACTTTTTCTATGATCCAGCAGATGTTGGCAATTTGATCTCTGGTTCCTCTGCTGCAGTAGTTTGAGCATTCTTTGGCATTGCCTTTCTTTGGGATTGGAATGAAAACTGAACTTTTCCAGTCCTGTGGCCACTGCTGAGTTTTCCAAATTTGCTGGCATATTGAGTGCAGCAGTTCCACAGCATCATCTTTCAGGATTTGGAATAGCTCAACTGGAATTCCATCACCTCCACTATCTTTGTTTGTAGTGATGCTTTCTAAGGCCCACTTGACTTCACATTCCAGGATGTCTGGCTCTGGGTGAGTGATCACACCATCGTGATTATCTTGGTCATGAAGATCTTTTTTGTACAGTTCTTCTGTGTATTCTTGCCACATCTTCTTAATATCTTCTGCTTTTGTTAGGTCCATACCATGTCTGTCCTTTATCTAGCCCATCTTTGCATGAAATGTTCCCTTGGTATCTCTAATTTTCTTGAAGAGGTCTCTAGTCTTTCCCATTCATTTGTTTTCCTCTATTTCTTTGCATTGATCACTGAGGAAGTCTTTCTTATCTCTCCTTGCTATTCTTTGGAACTCTGCATTCAGATGCTTATATTGTTCCTTTTCTCCTTTGCTTTTCACTTCTCTTCTTTTCACAGCTATTTGTAAGGCTTCCCCAGACATCCATTTTGCTTTTTTGCATTTCTTTTCCACGGGGATGGTCTTGATCCCTGTCTCCTGTACAATGTCACGAACCTCCGTCCATAGTTCATCAGGTACTCTATCAGATCTAGTCCCTTAAATCTATTTCTCACTTCCACTGTATAATCATAAGGGATCTAATTTAGGTCATACCTGAATGATCTGGTGGTTTTCCCTACCTTCTTCAATTTAAGTCTGAGTTTGGCAATAAGGAGTTCATGATCTGAGCTACAGTCAGCAACCAGTCTTGCTTTTGCTGACTGTATAGAGCTTCTCCATCTTTGGCTGCAAAGAATATAATCAATCTGATTTCGGTGTTGACCATCTGGTGATGTCCATGTGTAGAGTCTTCTCTTGTGTTGTCGGAAGACCAGGAATAACATTGTAAATTAGGTTAACGAGATTAGAACACAGCAACAGAAACTTATCTCCAGTAACCCTAGGTGAGAACTTTCATTTTAAATTCAAATCCTTGAAAAGTCATTCTCTCTCCCTTCCGATTTACCCAGAGACCCAGAGACAATGCAAACAGTATATGTATATTTTGTTTAATTTGTTCCAGTTACCTGCAACCCAGTATTGAATTATGTATTCTTTATTGCATTTTACATTTTCATTCTCCTCACATTTTACTATTGCATACTGTATGTTGTAAGCAATTTCAAATCCTTTGTGGAAGCAGTATAAATAAATTAAAACATAAACATAGTGTAGACTAAATTGCTACAAACTGAGGGAACTGAGGAAAAATGTTTAGATGTAGCTAAAGAAGTCTGAGAAGCTCAACAGCAGCAAAGGAATAGAAACAATATTTCTCTTTTGGAAAGACTGTATTTGGTGAGTAAGGAGAGAAGTGCCACCTGCTGACAAAATCTTAAATGACCTAGCATTTGAAGTTTTCTTAGGATCTGATCATACATCTGACTCTTCATATTCATACCTGGATGAAAAGGGAGCCCCAGGGTCATGGCTATTTCCTCTGAAGTAAGGATTATTCCCATCTAACCCATTCTGAAATTTGTTGCCTCAAACCAAGAGAAGGAAAGGCCCTTCATGTTTGCCAAAGAGTCATACCTCAGGACAGTGTTTGAGAGGGAAATGGCTACTGCAGAGTTGGAATGGGAGGCCCAAGTGGGGAACAGGCCTCAGTCCAGACTGCTGTCTCATGTGTCATGGGCTCCCTGTTTCATAGCCACTTCCCAGGACTAAGAAACAGAATGACTGGATCAGGACCAGAAAAGAAAGCATATCTGATATATCTGCCACGAAGCCCACCATAAACAAGTTTCTGGTGAAAAGGGTACTAGGCTTAACAAATGTGAAGATGATGCACACAAAGAAGGGAATTTTACAAAGAGTCTGGTGGTTAAGGTGACCTCAGTTAACTTTTTAATTGTGTGGCATACAGAGAAGGCAGTATCATGGTTTCCAGGCACTCATTGTTCTGTACTGTTGCCAAGGTAACAGCAAAGTTCAGATCACAGGAAAGGGCTTTAATATAGGAGAAAGATCCCTGGATTTGGAGTCAGGAGAACTGGATTAGAGCACTAATCCTGTTGCTTAGTATCTGAGATTTTTGAAAAGTCACTTCACCTTTTCAGCTTCATTTCACCATCTGTGTAATGAAACTACTACTAAACATATGCCCTGCTAACTAGAGAGTTGGTGGGAGGACCAAAGGCAGTGACTTATGAATTATGAAAGGACTACAGACATGAAAATTGTCTGTATTCCCTTATCTTTTGGTAAGCTTTATGAGAACAGTTAACATAAATATAGGCCTCTCAGGTGGCTCAGTGGTAAAGAATCCTTCTGCCAAGCAGGAGGTGCGGATTTGACCCCTGGGTCGGGAAGATCCCCTAGAGAAGGAAGTGGCAACTTACTCTAATATTCTTGCCTGGAAAATCTTATTGACAGAGGAACCTGGCGGGCTCCAGCCTATGGTGTCACAAAAGAGTCAGAAACAATTTAGTGAATAAACAACAACAACATAAATACACCCTACACAGGCATTTGCTCCTTATCTTCTAAATCCAACCAAACTCAGGAAGCATTTGGTACAGATCCTGTACAAGATCCCTGGGAGGAGGGAACGGCAACCCATTCCAGTATACTTGCCTGGAGAATTCCATGGACAGAGAGCCTGGTGAGTTACAGTTCATAGGGTTGCAAAGAGTTGGACATGACTTAGTGTCTTTGTGACCCCATGGACTATAGCTCGCCAGGCTTTCCTGTCCATCACCAACTCCTGGAGCTTGCTCAAATTCACGTCCATCCAGTTGATGACTCCATCCACCATCTTATCCTGTATCGTCCCCTTCTCCTCCTGCCTTCAATCTTTCCCAGCATCAGGATCTTTTCCAGTGAGTCAGTTCTTCACATCAGGTGGCCAAATATTGGAGTTTCAGCTTCAGTATCAGTCCTTCCAATGAATATTCAGGACTGATTTCCTTTAGGATGGACTGGTTGGATCTCCTTGCAGTCCAAGGGACGCTCAAAAGTCTTCTCCAACACCACTGTTCAAAAGCATCAATTCTTCACCACTCAGTTTTCTTTATAGTCCAACTCTCACATCTATACATGATTACTGGAAAAACCATAGCTTTGACTAGATGGACCTTTGTTGGCCAAGTAATGTCTCTGATTTTTAATATGCTGTCTAGGTTGGATAGACATCTGGATAGAGCCAGATGACCTGGGCTCAAATTCCAGCTCTCACTCAGTAGTTAAAAAAATCACCTTGGACAACTTTTTTATTTGGCTGTGTTGCACAGCATGCAGGAACCTAATTCCCCAACCAGGGATCAAACCTGGGCCCTTGGCAGTGAGAGTGAGGATTCTTATCCACTGAATGCCAGGGAATTCCTGGACAGCTTACTTTAAATGCTCAGTGCCTCAGTTTCCTGATCTGAAATGGGTAATAGTACCAACCCCACAGGGTTATTATGAGGATTAGCAATGTTTCTGAGTACTTAGAACAGGTACTTGGAACAGAGTGAACACTACATAAGTCTTTTAAAAATAAATTGAACCAGTATGTGATTTTCTGGTACATATGTAGTCATTCAGTTCCCCTTATACAAAGTAGTAATATCAAATTCTTCTTTGTTGGGTGATAGCCTAACAAGTGGGCTTTAGGAAGCATCACTACAAATAAAGCTAGTGGAGGTGATGGAATTCCAGTTGAGCTATTTCAAATCCTGAAAGATGATGCTGTGAAAGTGCTTCACTCAATATGCCAG
>NW_011494735.1:8910252-8952796 GCF_000754665.1 Bison bison bison | reverse complement strand
GGTGACTGCAGCCATGAAATTAAAAGATGCTTACTCCTTGGAAGAAAAGTTATGACCAACCTAGACAGCATATTAAAAAGCAGAGACATTACCACAAAGGTTCATCTAGTCAAGGCTATGGTTTTTCCAGTAGTCATGTATGGATGTGAGAGTTGGACTATAAAGAAAACTGAGCAGCAAAGAATTGATGCTTTTGAACTGTGGTGTTAGAGAAGACTTCTTGAGAGTTCCTTGAACTGTAAAGAGATCCAACCAGCCTATCTTAAAGGAAATCAGTCCTGAATATTCATTGGAAGGACTGATGCTGAAACTGAAACTCCAGTAGTTTGGCCACCTGATGCGAAGAATTAACTCATTTGAAAAGACCCTGATGCTGGGAAAGATTGAAGGCAGGAGGAGAAGGGGACGACAGAATATGAGATGGTTGGATGGCATCACCAACTCTATGAACATGAGTTTGAGTGAACTCCGGGAGTTAGCAATGGACTGGGAAGCCTGGCATGCTGCAGTCCATGGAGTCACAAAGATCGGACACGACTGAGCGACTGAACTGAACTAAGCCTAACTTTTTACATTTTAGATTACAGCTCAAGACAAAAATATAATCTACATACACAAACATACAAACAAAAGAATGGAATTTTTACCTTTTCTTTTTTTAGTTGCATTTTTGGTGGAGAAGTGAGCAGTGGGCCACAGGTCATAAGAACCTTGTAAGGATTTCAAACTAGAAGTACCCTTCAATGGGTGTTAGGATCTCAAGTGTTCGTACCTCTCAACCTGAAAATAAGGACAGACAGTATGTAAAGAGAGATAGTTGAAGTCTGCAATAGGTAAATAAAAGCTGAATTTTTCAATTGTCTGAATTAGGAATCCCTTGGTATTTCTACTTAGTATTAACAGATACTGACCATTTAAATTATCTACAACATTTAGCAATCAACTGAAATATGGAGGAGACATGTCATTATAATGAAGTCTAAGGAACCATATAAAGCAGATTAAAACAAACATTTCTTTTACTAAATAATGCCCCAGTGCTCTGTTCCGCCTCAGGCTTCCTGCTTCACACTCACTTCCTATAAAACAAACCAATAATTGAACTGCTGCTGCTGCTAAGTCGATTCAGTCGTGTCCGACTCTGTGCGACCCCATAGACGGCAGCCCACCAGGCTCCACCGTCCCTGGGATTCTCCAGGCAAGAACACTGGAGTGGGTTGCCATTTCCTTTTCCAATGCATGAAAGTGAAAAGTGAAAGCGAAGTCGATCAGTCGTGTCCGACTCCTAGCGACCGCATGGACTGCAGCCCACCAGGCCCCTCCGTACATGGGATTTTCCAGGCAAGAGTACTGGAGTGGGTTGCCATTGCCTTCTCCGAATAATTGAACTAGAACCCAATAAAGACAGCTCACCTGACCTATTTTCCAACTTCTTTCTCTGCCAGGAAGCCCATTACGAATGAGCTTTGGCAACAATGGCGCTAGGCTTAATAAGCACTGAGATGAAGAAAATTTGACACAGAACTCAGTGTTTATCAGCTCACATTATATTATTTCGGGTTCAATTCAATACATGTCACAAATACTTACTGAGAAGTTGTTATCCACAAACAGAATCAGAAAGAACTTATTATCAGTCTTCAAGAATTGACTACTAGGTGAGTAAGACAACCATACAAATTTAATACAAAACAAAAATATATTAATGACATGAGAGGTATGAAAAAAAAAAGGCACATCAAAGAAAGGATTGAATAAACCTGGTTGTGGAAATGTGGTCACTTCATGAGAGAGATAGCATTCAATAAATTCTCAAAGTCAATGAAACTATTCCTTTTTTCTCTTTTATTACAGTCAGTTTTTAAAAATGTTTTTTAAGAATGTACTACATATTCACGGTGGGAAAAAAATTGTTTTAATCCAAAAAGGTACAAGAAAGATAACAGAAATCACCTGCGGTCTTACCACCTAAAGATAACTTTCAAGTAATGGATAAGTTTCCTTCAGTAAATCCAGCAGAGAAGCTTTGAAAGCCTAATGTCAGACAGAGGAAATCAGGAACAGAAAGGACAGATGTGATAGCGCTACGCTGAAACTGAACTGGGTCATTGAACGTGAAAGCAACAAAAGTGATCCCAAGAGCGCTGAGTTGTGCTGAGGAGCTGGATGCATTGGCAGAAATCAGATGTATTTTGTGGGGAAGGTCCCGGCTTTGGTTTCCGGATGTGTTAGACTTCGTGTACGGGTTGAGATGTGTAGCTGTCTTGTAACACAAGTTGAGAGTACAAAATCTTAGAGCCAGAAGTACAGAAGGGGAGATCTTCATAGAAATGAGTGCTGAAGATGTGGAAATAATTACTGAGAGCAAGGACAGAAAACAGAAAGCCACATAGCTAAGAAGGCAGCCTTGGGGAAGACGTGGTAAGAGAATAAAAGTAGGAGGCGTCATCAGAAAAATGAAATAGAAGAGTTTGAGGATAACGCAGTGTCAAAGTCAAGAGGACATAATTTCAAGGAGAAAGGAAATAGTCAAAAGAAAAGTTGAAGTAAATGAGTAAAAATGGTAACAGATCAGATCAGATCAGATCAGTCGCTCAGTCGTGTCCAACTCTTTGCAACCCCATGAATCGCAGCACGCCAGGCCTCCCTGTCCATCACCAACTCCTGGAGTTCACTCAGACTCATATCCATCGAGTCAGTGATGCCATCCAGCCATCTCATCCTCTGTCGTCCCCTTCTCCTCTTGCCCCCAATCCCTCCCAGCATCAGAGTCTTTTCCAATGAGTCAACTCTTCACATGAGGTGGCCAAAGTATTGGAGTTTCAGCTTTAGCATCATTCCTTCCAAAGAAATCCCAGGGCTGATCTTCAGAATGGACTGGTTGGATCTCCTTGCAGTTCAAGGGACTCAAAGTCTTCTCCAACACCACAGTTCAAAAGCATCAATTTTTTGGCGCTCAGTTTTCTTCACAGTCCAACTCTCACATCCATACATGACCACTGGAAAATCCATAGCCTTGACTAGACAGACCTTTGTTGGCAAAGTAATGTCTCTGCTTTTCAATATGCTATCTAGGTTGGTCATAACTTTCCTTCCAAGGGGTAAGCATCTTTTAATTTCATGGCTGCACTCACCATCTGCAGTGATTCTGGAGCCCCCCAAAATAAAGTCTGACACTGTTTTCCTATCTATTTCCCATGAAGTGATGGGACCGGATGCCATGATCTTCGTTTTCTGAATGTTGAGCTTTAAGCCAACTTTTTCACTCTCCACTTTCACTTTCATCAAGAGGCTTTTTAGTTCCTCTTCACTTTCTGCCGTAAGGATGGTATCATCTGCATATCTGAGGTGATTGATAATTCTCCCGGCAATCTTGATTCCAGCTTGTGTTTCTTCCAGTCCAGCGTTTCTCATGATGTACTCTGCATATAAGTTAAATAAACAGGGTCACAGGGTTGGATAATTTTAAGTATCAGTAGAATGATTTGAGGATAGAAAATATATTACAAAAAGTGAGAGACTGGAGGATTAAGTGTAGGCAAAACTGTATGGTATCCTGAAGACAGGAAGCCTAAATTCAAGAATTTAGGGTTCTAATACAACATTTAGTAGCTATGCGACTTAGGTGTGTGCATGTGCTTAGTTGCTCAGTCACGTCTGACTCTTTGTGACCCTTTGGACTGTAGCCTGCCAGGCTCCTCTATCCATGGGATTTTTCAGGCAAGAATACTGGAGTAGGTTCTCATTTCCTCCTCCAGAGGATCTGATCTTTCTGACCCAGGGATCAAACCTGAGTCTCCTGTGTCTCCTGCATTGCAGGTGGATTCTTCACTGGCTGAGCCATCACGAAAGCCCCATGTGACTTAGGATAAGTTACTTAAAATACATCCACCTTGGTTTCCTTAACTGTAAATTAAAAATGATGATGATGATGATGATGACGACGATATCTGCTCCATCCCTACAAGATAAGAGGAACAAATTAGAAAAGTTATATGGAGACATACTATAATCCATAATGCAATATATAAATGTTATCTACTATGCTTCTTTCAAGTACTCTGGCAATTGTAAGAAAAGGGAAATATGGGACAGAAACAATATGTTATTGTTATAAGAGAGGTGCCTCAGCATATTTATAGGAAGAACTAGTACAGTAGTTCTACAGTGTCATCATCCTTTAATGAACCTTCATTTGAGAGACAGGGGTTGAAAGCACAGACTCTAGAGTCAAGACTGTGAATCCCAGCTCTGCTACTTTCATTTGTTTCCATATCTATAAAATGGGCATAATGATAGTACTGTGTTGTGAGGATTAATGTCTAAACACTCAGAACAGTTTCTGGCACATAATAAATGCTCAAAAATGTTCAGTTCAGTTGCTCAGTTGTGTCAGACTCTTTGTGACCCCATGGACTGCAGCACACCAGGCCTCCATGTCCATCACCAACTCCTGGAGTTTACTCAAACTCATGTCCATAGAGTCGGTGATGCCATCCAACCATCTCAAATTCTGTCATCCCCTTCTCCTCCTGCCTTCAATCTTTCCCAGCATCAGGGTCTTTTCAAATGAGTCAGTTATCCGTATCAGGTAGCCAAAATATTGGAGTTTCAAGTTCAACATCAGTCCTTCCAATGAACATTCAGGACTGATTTCCTTTAGGATGGACTAGTTGGATCTCTTTGCAATCCAAGGGACTCCCAATAGTCTTCTCCAACACCACAGTTCAAAAGCATCAATTCTTTGCTGCTCAGCTTTCTTTATAGTCCAACTCTCACATCCATACATGACCATTGGAAAAACCAAAGCCTTGACTAGATGGACCCTTGTGATAAAGTAATGTCTCTGCTTTTTAATATGCTGTCTAGGTTGGTCATAACTTTTCTTCCAAGGAGTAAGCGTCTTTTAATTTCATGGCTGCAGTCACCATCTGCAGTGATATTGGAGCCCCCCAAAATAAAGTCTGTCACTGTTTCCACGGTTTCCCCATCTTTTTGCCATGAAGTGATGGGACCAGATGCCATGATCTTAGTTTTCTGAATGTTGAGCTTTAAGCCAACTTTTTCACTCTCCTCTTTCACTTTCATCAAGAGGCTCTTTAGTTCTTCTTCACTTTCTGCCATAAGGGTGGTGTCATCTGCATCTGAGGATATTGATATTTCTCCCGGAAGTCTTGATTCCAGCTTGTGCTTCATTCAGCCCAGTGTTTCTCATGGTGTACTCTGCATATACGTTAAATAAACAGGTGACAACATACAGCTTTGATGTACTCCTTTTCCTATTTGGAACCACTCTGTTGTTCCACGTCCAGTTCTAACTGTTGCTTTTTGACCTGCATACAGAGTTCTCAAGAGGTAGGTCAGGTGTTCTGGTACTCCCATCTCTTTAAGAATTTTCCAGAGTTTGTTGTGATGCACACAGTCAAAGGCTTTGGCATAGTCAATAAAGCAGAAATAGATGTTTTTCTGGAACTCTTTTGCTTTTTCGATAATCCAACAGATGTTGGCAATTTGATCTGTGGTTCCTCTGCCTTTTCTAAATCCAGCTTGAACATCTGAAAGTTCATGGTTCACATGCTGTAGAAGCCTGGCTTGGAGAACTTTGAGCATTACTTTACTAGCGTGTGAGATGAGTGTAATTGTGCAGTAGTTTGAGCATTCTTTGGCATTGCTTTTCTTTGGGATTGGAATTAAAAATGATCTTTTCCAGTCCTGTGGCCACTTTTGAGTATTCCAAATTTGCTGGCATATTGAGTGAAGCACTTTCACAGCATCATCTTTCAGGATTTGAAATAGCTCAACTGGAATTCCATCACCTCCACTCTGGTGGCTCAGATGGTAAAGCGCGTCTACCTACAATGTGGGAGACGGGGGTTCAATCCCTGGGTCGGGAAGATCTCCTGGAGAAGGAAATGGCAACCAACTCCAATACTCTTGCCTGGAAAATCCCATGGATGGAGGAACCTGGTAGGCTACAGTCCATGGGGTCGCAAAGAGTCAAACACGACTGAGCAACTTTACATCACTTCCTAAGGCCCACTGGACTTTGCATTCTATGATGTCTGGTTCTAGGTGAGAGATCATACCATCGTGATTATCTGGGTTGTGAAGATCTTTTTTGTATAGTTCTTTGGTGTATTCTTGCCACCTCTTAGTATCTTCTGCTTCTGTTAGGTCCATACCATTTCTGTCCTTTATTGTGCTCATCTTTGCATGAAATGTTCCCTTGGTATCTCAAATTTTCTTGAAGAGATCTCCAGTCTTTCCCATTCTGTTGTTTTCCTCTATTTCTTTGCATTGATCGCTGAGGAAGGCTTTCGTATCTCTCCTTGCTATTCTTTGGAACTCTGCATTCAAATGAAGAATCTTTCCTTTTCTCTTTTGCTTCTCTCCTTTTCACAGTTATTTGTAAGGCCTCCTCAGACAGCCATTTTGCTTTTTTGCATTTCTTTTTCTTGGGGATGGTCTTGATCCCTGTCTCCTGTACAATGTCATGAACTTCCATCCATAGTTCATCAGGCACTCTGTCTATCAGATCTAATCCCTTGAATCTATTTCTCACTTCCACTGTACAATCCTAAGGGATTTGATTTAGGTCATACCTGAATGGTCTAGTGGTTTTCCCTATTTTCTTCAATTTAAGTCAGAATTTGGCAATAAGGAGTTCATGATCTGAGCCACAGTCAGCTCCTGGTCTTGTTTTTGCTGACTGTATAGAGCTTCACCATCTTTGGCTGCAAAGAATATAATCAATATGATTTTGGTATTGACCAGCTGGTGTTGTCCATGTGTCCACGAGTCTTCTCGTGTTTTTGGAAAAGGGTGTTTCTATGCCCAGTGCGTTCCCTTGGCAAAACTCTATTAGCCTTTTCCCTGCTTCATTCTGTACTCCAAGGCCAAATTTGCCTGTTACTCCAGGTATCTCTTGACTTCCTACTTTTGCATTCCAGTCACCTATAATGAAAAGGACATCATTTTGAGGTGTTAGTTCTAGAAAATCTTGTAGGTCTTCATAGAACCGTTCAATGTCAGCTTCTTCAGCGTTACTGGTCGGGGCATAGACTTGGATTACTGTGATATTGAATGGTTTGCCTTGGAAACGTTGAAAATGTTGGCAGTTAGTAAAAACATTGTCTTTTGCAAGCACATATGTCTAACTCTTTGCAACCCCATGGACTATAGCCTGTGGACTCTAGGCTCCTCTGTTCATGGAATTCTCCAGGCAAGAATACTGGCATGGGTTGCCATTCTCTTCTCCAGGGGATCTTCGCAACCCAGGGATTGAACCTGGGTCTCCCACATTCTAGGCAGATTCTTTACCATCTGAGCCACCAGGGAAGCCCATATGCAAGCACACATACTTTAAAATAATGACTGTTCTTTTTCAATATTTTGATAACTGGCATCTTATATTAGTTTGAGATGAGAAACTGTCCGTTCCTTTATAGGTGGGGGAACCAGAATATGGAATGGTCAAATTTCATATCCCTCTCAGATCTTCTTCTGGTGGAGTCCAAGTAGTTCCTTATTCGTTATGAAATAATATGTCTACAAAATGGAAAGACTTTTACAGTCCTAGGCATTTGAACTACCATGAAGGGCCAGTGTTACTAGATAAACTGTAGATAAGGTATAGATATTAGATAAGCTGTAGATAAACTTCATGTGATAAAAATTTGACTATGAAGTATTCACAAAATGAGTTTACAAATGAAAAAGGCAAAGATAGTAGCAAGATAACAGACTGTGTTTTGAAGTTCTTTAGGATGACACAGTGGAATATACTGAACACAATATAGGCTTTGGAGCCACGTGGACCAGGATTAGTATTGAACGTCCATAGTCAGTAGGTGACCCACACAGCTAATGTAAGAATCCATGCAATGATTCACTTATTGAATTGTAACTACAGGGTGGTACTAGGCACCGGGATACACTGAAATAGAACAGGAATCCTAGCCTGACATTTTGAACAAGTAAATTATAAACGTGATGCAAAAATGACTCAAGATACTTTATATATGAAATGCCTGATGCAGTGTTTTGCACGGGGCAGGTCACGAAATAAATGTAGCTGTTATATGGTTCCATGAATTTTATTCTACTTTTCTGTCCATTCTCTTCTCCCAGGTTTTGTTTTTCACTGTTGTCCCACTGAGGGTAACCTAGTTTATATTCAGTACATACTTAACCATCAGTAATGAAACCTAAATACAGAGCACTTATTGTATGTCAAACATAAGGATTAACTCAGTTCTCACAACAAGCCTTTGAGGTAGGTACTATTAGCATACACCGTTTTACTGATGAGTAAACAGGGGCATCCCAGGCGGCTGACTGGTAAAGAATCCGCCTGCCAATGCAGGAGAGGCGGATTCTGTCCCGCGGCGGGGAAGATCCTCTGGAATATGGAATGGAAACCTACTCCAGTATTCTTGTCTGGAAAATCCCATGGACAGAGAAGAGTCCATGGGGGTGAAAAGAGTCGGACACTACTGAGCGAGAAAAGTCAAATCGTACTGAAGCACAGATAAGATTATGTAACGTGCCTGAAACTGAGGTTAACAATCAGTGAGCGGGGTAACGGGTGTGGGGCGACCTGGGATCCAAATCTATGCAGCTTGAGCCTGTACTATCTCTATGCAGTATTTTAAACTAATCGGTGAATGAATAAACCAAGTAACAGTATCACACGAAGTAAACAGTATCTTCACGAATGACAAAAATACTGGTACGTTTAAACTGACAAAAAATTTTCAGCGCTCGTCGGGGGATGCTCACGCGGGGAACGTGTGGGATCATAAAAGAAAAATTAAACAACTGACTCACACGTGGTTTGGACCACGACACGCGGCTCTCCGGGACTCCGTTCTCTAACCTACCAACTACCTCCTTAAGTCTTTATGGAACATGCTAACCAAACCCGGCCCCGTTTGGGGGTGTGGAGGGGGTGGTTACGGATCTCCGCCCCGGCGCAGAAGGCACACCAGACTTCACGACCGGGAAATGTTCCGGCCGGACCCCCATCCCGGCATGCACCAGAGGTCCCGGCGACCACGCCTCCCGGCGAGCGCCCGGTGCGCGTGTGCGTACCGTCGCCCGGAAGCGTCGCCTGCACACTGCATGCTGGGAGTCGTAGGCTCCCGGTCCGGGCCCTCGGGCCGTCTTCAGCCCTGTCCATGAGGCTGCTGGCTTTGGTCCGCGCGGCACCGACGCGGGGAGCGCGCTTCGCGCTGACTCAGCGGCGACGGCCGTGGCGGCGTTAGCCGGCCCTCACGCTCTTATCCTTCCTGGGGCGCCAACCCCGCCCGCCAGCTTGCTAGCTTGCCTGCTCGGCGCCACGCAAGAAAAGGCGCCAGGAGACGCAGAGCTGCGAGAGGTGTGCGGCCCCGGCCACCTCCGTCTCCAGCGTTAGCGCCGCGGCCGTGGCGGAGGACGACGGTGACGAGGACCAGGGCCGCTCTTCTCGCTCCCTGCTTGCGGCGCGGCTCCACTGACCGGCCCTCGGGAGTGCAGGCGGGCAGGCGGGATGGAGTGATAGGGAAGGTGATTCGGGGCTTGGGGCGGGACTCGGACCCAGGTCGGTCCACGCGAAGCTGCGGGAAAGTTGGCCGGGAGGACTGGCCCGGGAAGCCCCCATGCTGGAGAGAGGTGCGGGCCGGGGGCTCTCCATGGCGGTGCGTCCCGAGGCTGGGCTGCCTGGGTGGGGGTAGTATGAGCTGCGGCGGAGTGCGTCCCCAGTGCGTGGCCGCTCATTGCCCGGTGTTTCGTCACTCCAGTTGCCACGAGGCTTCTTTTAGGGGAGGGATCCGGGGGAAGGAAAGGTGCAAGGCCGGCGGAGGAGGGCCCCCATCGCCTGTGGCTCCCACATAGTAAAAGTGGCTTAAGCCCATTTGTAATAGTTGCAGCGTATCTCAGCAGTTTCAACTGCAGAGACCTCAAACTTGATCCCCACCCCCAACCCGTCCCAGGACAAAAAAGAAAAAAAGTATTATTTCTGTGTAGTAATTTGCCAGCACGGACACGCCATTTTTGCTCTTCCCTTCCTCACAATTCTGCAAGAGTAGAGAAATATGATGTTTCCTTGTAACCAGGGAAAAAAATTACTTTTTGAAAGTGCTAATTAGTTGTTACTGGGGGAAGTTACGTTTGATTAAAGCGACTTGTCAGCGTGATGGTAAAAGGCTGGAAAGATTCAGCCTTGGAACTGAAGAACAGTGTTCTGTAAGTGTAGTGGAATTTTTCCAGGTTGTTTTGATTCTTGATTTAATGGGTATCCATAGTAAAGTTAGGGCTTAATATTTTAAGTATTTTGCTTGCCTTCCCCCAGAACATTTCCTAGATGCGTGATTGAAGGGTTTATCATATTGTAACAAATGTTTAAGCCAGCACCTCTATACCATGTTAGATATGTGTTCATGCACAACCTTTTGCTAGGAAAATTGTCACTTTTTTGCACAGGTTACAACTTTTCAGGTTTTTTGCGTACATGTGGGTGATTTACCATTGCACATTATTATCCAAGTGCCTTCTCCGTGGGAGATTCTTTTCTACTGACAACTGTAACAAGTTCGTTTCCTTAGATTTTATTTGCAATGTTTTTTCCTTAGTACCGCTTGCTGTTTGCCTTGATAGAATCAAAGTGACCAAGTTTATGAAATTTTCCCTAAAGCCATGCCATATTCAAGAAATCTTTTACCGAATTTCTCGATCTGGGATTCATAGAAATTCAGATCGTCTTTTCTTTTCTGTGTGTGCATTTTTCAGGGGAATTGTCATCAAATTTTTAACAATGCCTTTGTTTTTCCATCTGTTCAAAATGCCAGGTTTGTAGTGTGATACGATAAATCAAGAATGCTCCAAGTAGTTCCATTCTCCCATGTGCCTAGCTCTGAATTATGAATTGCAGGCCTACTATGTGCCAGTCATGCTTTACATACCTTGTCTCATTGAAGTCTTTACTGCTTTATGAGGCAGGTGCTCTTTTTTTCCTGTTTCACAGAAAGGGCTCTCTCAGTTTTTGTAGTTGTCCACATGGCCCCAGTTTGAAAATAAGGTTAGAGTGCCAATCCAAATCTTTGCAAATCCAAAATCTGTTATATTATGTCCTAGGAACATAGTGACAAATATTCAGTCACTCCTTCTGTTTAAGGTTAATGAGAGAAAAGTAGCAAGCAGACAGTGACAACCTATCAGCACTTGGAGGGGCATCTCATCCAGCTTGGGAAAGTTGAACAGTAGGGGTCAAAGAAGTGTTCTTGAAAGAGGTGACCTCTAAGCTGAGTTCTGAAGGACAAGCAGGGGTTAACCAAGTAAGGAGCAACGTGTGCAAAGAAGATGAAAGGCAGACTACCACTTGTCTTGCGCGGTTAGAGTACAGAATGGTTACAGTCATTGAAAAGTGTTTGGATCTTAATCCTGAGGGCAGTAGGGATTTACACTGCCTTGATGTAATCTGCAAGTATGACCTTAACTATAAGAGAAGGAGCTGAGCTTTCTTCTCCAAGGCTCTCAGAACACATCCTGATTTATCATTGATTTGGGCAGAACCAGGGGGAGACAGAAAAGCATGTTGTAGTAAGAATCGTTTAACCTGGATCCAATCCTGGCCTCACCATTCCCAAGAAAGGCTGTGGCCCCTTCCTCATCACCCCCTGCGCCCCCCACCCCCAGGTTCTTGCTTTTTAAGAGTAGTAAGACCAGCCCTCCTTACCTCAGGTAGAGCTTGTTCTTTATTTCTGCAAATAAATACACATTTTATCAGAAACCAAGTTGCCTTTGGGGCTGATCATGTTCTTACTTGAAAATGTTAGACTCTAAATTGTGAAAAAGTGCAGTGCTTTCCAGAGACTAAAAAAAGTTCTTAAATAAGAGCAGTCAGTGTTAAATCATCAGCAACATAATCTGAATTTGTATTTTTTTTTTAACTTAATGTGGTTGCACAGTTGCACTTTATTGTAGATAATAACAATGGAAATTAGATGCTTCTATTTCAAGTAAAAATAATTACTTTCTATACTTTATTGATGATCTTGAAGAAAAGAAATTTGAGAACCTTAATGGCATACCTTAAAAATTACACATTAGTGGAGTATTTAGCAGACCCACTCTTCTGAGACAGGCTCCTATACTTGTAATTTGGATTGTTTCAAAGGAAGTTCTTTGAACTCTTATTAAATGTCTTTGTATAATGTTATCTGCTTGTAATGGTATTCAGGATAAGCATCTATTTTGCTTACCAAGTGTTTTTTTCTTTCAACTTTGTGTGTGTGTACAGATGTTTGCGGATTCTTCTGTGGAATTAGAGGGCACGCCTATTGTAATCAGAAAACTCCAAGTATAGCAGCAGGAATGGATGAACAGGCTCTCTTAGGTCTAAATCCAAATGCTGATTCAGACTTCAGACAAAGGGTAAGTCATGTCCACTTAATCATTTTTTAAATCATGTTACATAAACATTTTCATTAAAGGGCTTGAATCAAAAATACACATCTGATGAAGGTTTAATTTGGATGGAAATGAACAGAGAAACAAATCTGAGGTATTTCACTATATTCTGAATACGGAAACAGTGAATGATTGTGATTTATTTTCTCTGTAGTTGGCTTAACGATGGCATTAAAATCTCTTGTAATTTAAGGCAAGTCTTTATGTCACATCATTATAATTATTTGAAAGTTATGCAAAGTATTGTTCAAGGGACTTTGCCATAGTAGCAGGCGTATATATGATATTTTTCCATTGCTTGGTTTAGTCTAAACAAGTTGCTTAACCCTCATGTTAGTGGTAGTTAACATTCGTGTTGCTTCTATCAGGCAGACATGTAAATAAGCAGGTATTATATACCATGTCTCAGGTTACATAAAATGATTACATGACAAAAGAATCCATTATGAGGTACTGGGATATTTGGGTAAGTATAAACAGTTAAACATATTGTAGCATACACTTGTAATCATGGCTGAATGATAAAAGAAGAATCTAAAGAACAAACATGTAATTAAATTTTTTAAAGATGTGTGGGTGGTTTGAAGTATGAAGTAAATGAAGAGTCATTTTCTTTCTGCTCTCATAACAAAGGATATTTTTTTAATAAATGAGCTAAATGAAGTTAACAATTTACAAAATATAAAAAATTTTACAAAATATAGAAGTCAACAATTTTACAGAATTTTTTTAAATAGTAAAAAAAAAAAACTGCAGGGATTTCCAGGATAGTACTGTGTACTTGTCTCTGCTGTTAAAAGAAGTAACCAGCCTTCCAGATGGAGGTAAATGACAAGAATTGAGATTTAAATAGCTTATTATAAGATACCTATCAAACCGGTTAGGACATGAAAAGTCATTAAAAGTCTTATGTCTTGTGTATATGGACAAATATTTCTTTTCATCGGAGCTTTAGCTACCTACCTTCAAATCCTTAGTCATGAACATAGTTGAAGCATAATAAATCTGTACCTTTCGTTTAGCTTGGTGTTACATAGCTTTTGACTATTTGTTTAGTTATTAAATAAGCTTCTCTGTTATTTTTTATGTTCCTTTTTTGAAATCCTTTGTTTTATAATTAAATTCCACCATCAGAACTTTTTTTTTTTTAATGTGCCATGATTTTCTTTTTCAGAAAGTAAAACTAGTACATTGACAGTGGTTTTAATATTATAGAAGTTAGGCTTTTCAGCAATAAAAATGGGTTCTGTCAGTCATAGGCGTATGTTAGACATCCTGATCCAGGCCTAATTTGATACTCCATTAAGCCAACCCAAGTAATAATTAGAATGAAAAATAAGGAATTGTAAGGAAAAGTAAGTTCTGATAGTCCTGATGCTGAAATTGAGGAGTAGTAGGAACTTAATTCAGTTTTGTAATAAGATAAATGACTACCAACCCTGATTCCCAGTTGTCTGTCTATAGTTCTCTGTTTTCTACCTGGGCACTAAGTAACTGAACTGACTCTGTTGCCACTTAGAGACAGTAGAGCATTAGAAAAGTATGAGATAGAAGAACTGGGCGATGAAAACTGACTTGTTCATCATTACTACAGTGTTGTTGTTTTTTTTTAAATGCTAGTATCACATGGATTCAGACTGCAAAGAATAGTTAAAACTGAAAAATTTCAAGTTATTATCACTTAAAAAAATAGAATTTCTGTCTTTGGCTTGAAACTTAGTGACAATTCTAGCAGCTGAATCACACCTCCCCCACCTGTTTTGGTAAGTGAACTATTAGATGGTAACACAGTCTGCAAGACTGACTTCAAACTTGGCCCCGCCCTGGCCCCTGAGA
This sequence comes from Bison bison bison, assembly GCF_000754665.1. Taxonomy (NCBI): domain Eukaryota; kingdom Metazoa; phylum Chordata; class Mammalia; order Artiodactyla; family Bovidae; genus Bison; species Bison bison. The sequence continues at coordinate 8,938,513 of NW_011494735.1, read as the reverse complement.
TACTCCTAAAGGAAACTTGAGGCTTTATGGAATCAGTATTGTTAGACACCTGAACTAGATTTTTTTCTGCTGCTTGAGCTCCTATATTCTTAATTCTAAAGGCAGCCATTATTTACACTTAAGATAGTATTTGGTGATCTTCATCTACTCGCTTCTTTTACCTATTCCTCTCTCAGTGGGAACAGCCATTGAGGCAGCATATAAAAACTCATTTCCTCATGCATACAATTGCATAACACAGGAAACCATCACCTAACTACACACGCATCAATCACTCAGTCATGTCCAACTCTTTGCAGCCCCACGGACAGTAACATGCCAGGCTCCATGGTTCATGGAGTTTTCCAGGCAAGGATACTGGAGTGGGTTGCCATTTCAGTAGCTTTCCATTATTATTGCAGGTTTTAAAATATATGTATATTTATAAAATAAATAAATATTTATTTGGCTGCCTTGGGTCTAAGTTGTGGCAAGCAGAATCTTTTGTTGAGTTGTGTGAGATCTTTCATTGTGGCTCAAGGACTCTAACTTATTTTTTTTAACCTCTAACCCAGAAGAAAAAATAATTTAATATCGTGACCCAGTATATGTGTATGTATATGTATGTTTATACACATATGGATATATGACATGTACACACATAAGTAAAACAAGTCATACAAAATAATCGTTATTCTTGCTAGGTGCAGTGCACTCTTAATATCTCTATTCTGTTTCATTTTTTAAATTGCTGATCAAGACTGATAACATTGTTTTCACATTGATGAGGCACAAACCACATTTTAAAAAAATATATTGGCTAATTGAAATTAGGTTCCTCAACTCATTTCAAGGTATGTGCTTAATTGCTTCAGACTCATTTAGCAATGTTTCTAGAGATTATGTGTTATTTTCTTGACTGAGATATTTTTTGCAAGTTACTGAGGTTACTGTTTGTTGTTATATGTGAAACTGGCATCTGTCATTGATCTCCATTGCAGCATACAAATGAAAGAGTATGAGTCACCCCTATTTTCCCAGCAGTGGTAGATAGGCTATGGACTTGGTGCTGCATCTGTTCTAGAGGATACTTGCTCCTATAACAAACCCAGAATTCATGAATACAGGGATGAGAAACGCATTTCCTAAAGCTTTGACTTTTTCAGTTATTTGGTACTTCCTAAAATTCATATCAAGCAGTTGAACTCTGATTTTAATCTCACCATTTAGGAAACTTACTGATGCAGTTGAAAAATGGAAATAATTCTCTTTTTCTGTCAAATGGTAGATCAAATGATAATACAGAATATGTTTCATCCTTTATAGTCACTTCTTTAATAGCACGTTTGCTATTAAATAGGAAAAGTATTCTTTATATCCCATTTTATAATTGCATGTACCTCAGGAGTATAGCACTTGACAGAGCACTGGAGTGTTTTCTCTTGATTCTTCTAATAACCCAGTGAGGTCTGCAGGGCATTTTTGTGTTGTTTCCTTTCCCATAAGGAAACAAGTTAGAAGTATCCAACTGATGGAATTTGTTTTTTACTTAACCTTTTTCCTAAGAATAATCATTCAGTTGCACCTACTCAGAAGCCTGAATTCAATGTTTAGCTGTTATTTTTAGCCACTGTAGTTGGTTTGCTACTCTCAGTAAACTTTGTTGAGTATTGGCAGAGAATTGAGATTGACTATTCCAAATGCATATTCTGCTTTGCAATTACACAGGCCTTGGCCTATTTTGAACAGTTAAAGATTTCCCCAGATGCCTGGCAGGTGTGTGCAGAAGCTCTGGCTCAGAGGACATACAGGTAATTAAAGCAAAATTTGCATAACTTGTAGAAGACTTTAAATTTTTATGAACTTGGCAAGATTGTTTTATTTATCTGTTTGAAAAAGGCTTTCATAAAAACATTTTATGACTTAGTTTTAAAAAACTATTCCATGTAGAATGAGGAAAATAGTAAACTAAAAATTTTGGCCAATTCTGAATTCACTTTTTATTAAAACTATCCCTTCTTTGCCTTATTCTGAGTACCTGACAGCAGATTCCAGCTGGCATCTAGTACAGTAGAAATTTCCGTATTTTCTTATGATGAGGAGGGATGGTTGGTTTTCTAAAAACTTGGTAAAGAAGGTAATCAGAAATTATCTGGCTTAATTTTTAATTTAAGTGCATAACCATTCAGTTACTAATCTTTTGATGTTGGACCAACAAATTTTCTTTGTGTATGTGCCACAATCACTTTGTGATTCTTAATGTTGAAAATATTGATTCCCCCATAATTGATCCTCTCCAATTTCTGTTTTGGGTCCCTGTAGTGGATTGAGGAACAGTGAATGTGGCTTTCTAAACCTTTTATTTATTTGTTCCCACATCTCCAAGTCTTCTGGTTATCTGGTCCACAATACACATGTACAAGGTTTTTTTTCTCCCATGCAAAGTGACTTTCTATGAACTCTTTCTAAAGCATTCAACTTAATTTTTACAAAAATAGAAACTCATCATACTCACTGCATTATTTTATATAGTAGTTAATTAAGTTACTTAAATATAGAAGAAGTACAGTGCACCTAGTGAGACTGGGGAAAGCACACTGACTAGTTGTAAACAAACAACTCTGCTAGTAGGAGTATAAATAAGTTTCTAGGGGTCAGTGAGAATTCCTACCTAGATTTCTTGCATGCTGGGAGTATCAGTCACTACATTTTATAGCTGAAAGCAAGTGTTCCAGTTTAGTGAAAGTTAATTTTGAAGAACATCTATATGTCTTAGAGTAAATGAAGGCTGGCTTTTAATTAAGGGCTCCCTGTAGTTTATATTTTGAGTGAAAAATTTCAGTCTTATATAATTCAAGCTTCAGTGCAATCCATGATAAGAATAGAAACCCTAAGGTCTTAGAAAAGATGCTAATTAAATGTAACTTTTAACAAAACTTTTAAAAATTAGGTTTTATTTTCTTAAGTGTGAATTTTTTTTGGTGGAGGGGTTAAGGGATGTAATCAGAATGAAGACAATACCTCCATTCTTACATTGACTATAGTTAGCTGTGTATATGAAAGATTGTTCCTTGACCATGCCTGACTCAAACCAACTGTCTAAAAAGAACATTGTTGTTCATTAAAGGGACTTGGTCAGAGCTTGTAGCTAGCTCACTGTATCTCTGTTGTCACTCCTAGGGAGACAGTTAGAAGTAGACAGCGGATGGATATTGATTTTTACTCCCCCCACCCCTTTTTAAGGTCATATATTTGTTTTTACTTTCTTTTTTTTTTCTTTAAATGTAAGCCTTGCCATGCAGTATGCAGAATCTTAATTTCCTAACCAGGGACTAAACCCATACCCCATACAGTGGAAGTGTAGACTCCTATCCACTGGACCACCAGGGAATCCCTAAGGCAATATATTTGTAACCTGGTTTTCTATATGCATTTCGGGGCTGGACTGCCAGTCTAGGAGACTTCTCTTGTTTAAGTATGACTTTGATGACCGTCTCTGGCTTGACTTAGCCTCTGGCTGTTCTACCATTTGTCGTTTTACATCTGTCCTTTCTGTTATAAAATGTAAGAATTGCTTTGGGAATCCTAACATCTCGAATTGGGGGGAGTGCTCTCTATTTGCAAAGGACTGTATGTATTTAAAGTGAATCTTAATTTGGGATTATTCTGTTATTCTGTTTGGAAATTGATTATTCAATTTCCATTGAATATTATATGAAGTTCTCTTAGCTTACAAATGGATGTGAATGTAACACTTGAGAGCAATAAGCCAAAGGTCTGGTTTGAGACACTTTCAACTGAGTTACTCATTATTATTTACCTTTGATTTGTTTTCCCCAATTCATATTCTCCTTATCTAATTTTTCTTTTTTTTTCTTTTTCAGTGATGATCATATTAAGTTTTTCTGCTTCCAAGTACTGGAACATCAAGTTAAATACAAGTACGGCTTTTCTCACTGAGATTTGTGGGGAGAGGCTAATTTTGAAATTAGTTTTTCCTTCTTTGAGGACATCATAACATAGGCTGTAAATTGACAATATGTGTCACATCCAGCTTTGAGATGTTTTGATTTATCCCAAGGTGTTTTAAAAATACCAAGTTCATTGGCTACATAAAAGAATCCAGTCAGTACACAGGAAAAAGTTAAATTCCAGTTTCTCTGGGAAAGAATGAAAAGATATAGCAACACCATGCCTGTATCACTGCATGACCACTCTCTGTTAAATTGAGTGGCAGTATGGGCACTTGCATTTAGAACCCCTGCCTTGTTTAGTCTCTCAGTCGTGTCCAGCTCTTTGCGACAGCATGGACTGTAGCCCGCCAGGCTCCTCTGCCCACGGGATTTCCCAAGCAGAAACACTGGAGTGGGTTGCCATTGACTTTTCAAAAAAACCCTGCCTAATTTAAGCAGAAACAGTGAATTGCTGCCCCAGGGATCCTTAGTTTGCCTCCTAATTTATTCTGTAAATCACAGACCTGAGACCATAGACTTGAGACCATTATTTTCATTTGAAAAATTGTGTAGCTGCCATTTTGTTTTAGCATAAACTGGACCACAGATAAAACTAAGATAAATATTGATACCCCTCCAACCACTCCCACCCCTGTCTTTAAAGTGGTAATGAGAATTATTACCAATTTATCATAGGGAATTTTAGGTGATTGCTATACAAATTTTCTATTTCAAATATAAGAGGCCATTACTTTTTAAAAACCACATACACTAAATATTACCATTATTGTTTTTCTTATGTATTTTGAACAGATATTCAGAACTAACTACTGTTCAACAACAACTAATTAGGGAGACGCTTGTATCTTGGCTTCAAGCTCAGGTAAAATAGTAGCTTTTACATTTAATACCTCAAATTGCCAGATGTTTCAGTTTTTATTTTTGGAAGAGTTTGCAACTTCACCTCAAAAATGTCACTCATTTATCCTCCATTTGACCATGTAGCTTTTTTAGAAAGTGCTGGCTTTGAAGATAACAAGTGATAAAAACTTAGCAGTAACTTGAAATTATATCAATAATTGAATCTGTCATTCTTTCTGTGACACATGGTGGAAACTTTTGGTTTTAAAATATAATTTTAACTGCTAGACAAAAGTCAATTTTCACACTTAAGGTGAGCCCTCCTGGAACAGATTCTTCACAAAGAGCCCTTTTTAAAGGAGCCAATAGAGTTCTTTATTCACAGTATTTTTTTTTTTTCACTAGTTTTAGCTAATCTTAACATATTAAAGCAGTTGTGTAGCTAGAATATTTATTTATATTACAGAGGAAGCAGCTAGAAGAAAAATCATTGAATTTGCTTTCGTCTTAGAAAAGGTTATAGAAACTACTAAAACTCTGCCCATGAAACTTTAATACTTTGGTAATTCTCAAGCATATTTGCTGCACAGCTGTTGTAGATCATGGTGCAGTTTAGTGGGATTTTGCCTGTTAATGATAAATAGAACACTGTTTGAGTCTTTTCCATTTGTATTTAATTTTATGAACTGTATCTCTGTTTGTCAGATGCTGAATCCCCAACCAGAGAAGACCTTCATACGAAATAAAGCTGCCCAAGTCTTCGCCTTGCTTTTTGTTACAGAGTATCTCACTAAATGGCCCAAGTTTTTTTTTGACATTCTCTCAGTAGTGGACCTAAATCCAAGGGGAGTAGATCTGTACCTCCGAATTCTCATGGCTATTGATTCAGAGTTGGTGGATCGTGACGTGGTTCACACCTCAGAGGCAAGTAACATCTTATTAATAAGTTTTTAATTTAGATACTGCAAGAGATAATGGGTACATAATAAAAGGAACAAGAAGGAATTTTTGTTTTTGATAAAACTTTATTAGGAATACTTACAAATTTGCTCAACATTTTGAATTTTGTTTTACAAAGGAACTTAAATTGGGGTTTTTTCCCCAGGTATAGAGTGAAATTAGAGCATTTAGCTTTTTTTTTTTTTAACCAGAGAGAAACTTCCTCTAGTGAAATAAACAAATCAGTTTTTTTCCTATGAATTTGTAGAGAAATGTGGCCTGTATTTACTATTACTTTATAGTTGCTGACTGAGGAAAAAGCCTTGCTATGTACCAGTGCTGGGTTCTTGTGTATTCTCAGTTAGTCACATAGGCCATGACCTTAGTCTTTCTCTATTTCTTTATTACCCAATTTAACTTTCTCCTTTTTCTTAAAGAACACAATGGAAATAGCTTAATTCAAATGTGTCTGACAATTTAAGGTTATTGTGTGTTAAATATGACATTTTTAAGAATACTGTTTACATTATTGCTGTTCTCTTAAATAGTTTGTTTGTATAATACTGAGAAATAACTTTTATCTCATGGTTAAAATTTCTAAGCAGTGTTTTTTTCATAGTTTGTGTTTAATAAATTATGTCTAAGTAAAATGGAAGGAAGAATTAGAATCACAGGTTATGATTTTAGGGCAGATAAATAGGAAGTACCGGCAGGGAATGTGTTAACAAGTCGGGAAATGTAGTGTTGAGGAAATTACTGTGTGCAACTATTATACGGATATCAAACATTATCTTGGGAGGTAATCTGATTGTACATACGGTATTTTTTTTTTTTAGGAGGCTCGTAGGAATACTCTCATAAAGGATACCATGAGGGAACAGTGCATTCCAAACCTGGTGGAATCATGGTACCAAATCCTACAAAATTATCAGTATACCAATTCAGAAGTGACATGCCAGTGCCTTGAAGTAGTTGGGGCTTATGTCTCTTGGATAGACTTATCCCTTATAGCCAATGATAGGTAAGTAAATCTATATTTTAAGAATAGAAACCTGCAGAATACAGTGTGTAAAACTCATGAATTTGAAAATATTGTAAGAATTTTTGTTTCTCCATTGCCAGGTTTATAAATATGCTGCTAGGTCATATGTCAATAGAAGTTCTACGGGAAGAAGCCTGTGATTGTTTATTTGAAATTGTAAATAAAGGAATGGATCCTGTTGATAAAATGAAACTGGTAGAATCTTTATGTCAAGTGTTACAGTCTGCTGGATTTTTCAGCATTGACCGGGTCAGTAAATTTATGTATAACGTTTTGAAAATTGTTAGAACAAACTAGGATAGGCAGTAATTTAAATATACTTTCCTTTTTCTTTATTTATGTTTTTAAGCGTTAGAAACTTCCTTGGGCTTATAATAGTGAAACACTGTCCAGAAAGCCGTAATGTCATGTGTAACATTTTCCTTGACCATGGATTATATCAGACTTTACTTGAAGATCTGGGATAGTACTTACTTTTGTGCTTTCTAATAGCCTCTCAAGTGATGCTGTGATACAGCTCTTCATGGACCACACTTTACGAAGCATGGCAGTGCATTTTGACCTAGACTCCATTATAAATGTTATATTTTCATCATATTCATTTGATCTATTAGAGTTTAGCCTCAGCAGAATTAGGGCTCAAGTGAGTGTGGTAAATTAATAATTTAGAAATTGAATTTGAAGGTTTTTACTTTTAATTTTACCTGTGACAGTGATAAAGAATTACTAAGAAGTCTTTGTATTGTTGATATATCAGGAGTATACCTCTGGTATTTTCCTAACTGACAAAGTGTAGCCAGTTACACTGCGAATAATGGTCTTATTAAAAAACTTAAAATGGTGAAGCTAAAAAATCGTTCTGTAGGAGAACATCATAAGGATAATTAATGAAAATTAACCTGATTTTGAGTTCTAACACTAATGCTGATTAACTTTAGGCAGGTTATTTTAATAGCAGTTTTATTTCTTTGTGGTATAGTTGAGGTTCAAATTAAATAGTGTCAGAAAGGACTGTTGTAAATTGTTGCACAAAGCATAATATGGCAGCATTAACTTTATTAGAAGGTATTTACTAAATTCATCAGTTTAGAGAGAAGGTTTTGAAACCACAGATCTCTTTTTTTAAACTTTTATAATTTGACAATGTCTACATGACTATAATCATTAAAGATAGTTATTTTGAGAGTTAGCGGATAATAACAGTAGAATTCAGACTCTTAAAACTTCCCAGTCAAAATGGTAGTATTGTTAATGTCTAATGTTAGTTTAAAATTGACTCCTCGCCAGTCCAGGTTCGATGCACGATACTGGATGCTTGGGGCTGGTGCACTGGGACGACCCAGAGGGAAGATATGGGGAGGGAGGAGGGTTCAGGATGGGGAACACAGGTATACCTGTGGCGGATTCATTTCGATATTTGGCAAAACTAATACAATATTGTAAAGTTTAAAAATAAAATTAAATTAAAAAAATAAGATAAAATAAAATTGACTCCTATAATTGGCACTTGATCCGTTGAAATTTAGAGTTTTTCCTCTCAGGTAGTTGGTTTTAAATTGAGATCTGTATTGTTTGTAGGAGGAAGATGTTGACTTCCTGGCCAGATTTTCTAAACTGGTCAATGGAATGGGACAGTCATTGATAGTTAGCTGGACTAAATTAATTAAAAATGGGGATATCAAGAATGCTCAGGAGGCACTGCAAGCTATTGAAACAAAGGTGGCGCTGATGTTGCAGCTCCTAATTCATGAGGATGATGACATCTCTTCTAATATTATTGGATTTTGTTACGATTATCTTCATATTTTGAAACAGGTAAGTCCTTATGTTAATCTTTGTTGTAGATAATATAGAAAAGCCATAGAGAATTGGAAAATACAAGAAAATGAAAATAAGATACTCAATTCTACTCTAATGATATTTACTGTTAATTATGAGTATATTTTCATCTTTTTTCTTTCCTTTGAACTTCTTAGCTGGAAAATATAAATGGCCAGGTTCTAAAATTCACTAGACCAAAAAGCTTCAGAATTAGTTATAGGTTTAGGTTGTTTCTTTTATTTTTAATCTGTGTTTATTTCTTTTTGGCCTTGTATCATGTGGCATCTTAGTTCCCTGACTGGGGACTGAACCTGTACCCCAGCCTTGGGAGCATAGAGTCTTGGCAGGGAAGTCCCATGTGTTTGTTTTTAAATACAGTAGAAATTTTGTTCAAGATAGTTTATTATTTTAATTACATATGCATCATTTCTTATGAAGTTTTTTTATAATTAAAAATTTCCCCCTAGAGAGTTGCTGCCAATAATAGAACTTAAAACGTAGAAGGTATGAATCTCATATATTATACACGTAGCCTTTTAAAGAATTAATAACTTTTCATTACGACATTAGGTGAGAGCTATGCCTACTTTATTTACATTGATTTAGTTGAATTGAGTCAAGCTTAAGATAATATTTTTCCAAACTGAGTTTAGCTTCTGTTATAACATGTTTCTGCATGCATACTTTAAGAAATTTTAGGCAATGTGAAAAGGTATGAAGAAAGTTAAAATCACTATTGGTAATCCCACTGTATCTCATAGTGGATTTCTAGGCTTTTATGGCCTTACTTAATTAAAAACAAGGTGAGACATCCTTTGCTTTCTGTAATCTGCTTCTTTGCTGAGTACATTTATAAGTATCTTTAAAAATCAAGTTTATCTACATGTTTTTGCCTGTATGCCAAGTTACTTACTAAAAGTGAAATTGATAGATTTTAGATTAGGTACATTTCGCATATAGAAAGGTACTATAAAACTGCCCTCCAGAAAAGCTGTGTGCATGTTTGAAAAGATACTAACTGATTAGAAAAATATTTTGATAAGCAAGTATTACTTTAGGAAACCTAATAAATGATTGCTTTCTTTTCAACAGCTTACAGTGCTTTCAGATCGACAAAAAGCTAACGTAGAGGTAACTAACTTCTTTTTACTTCTTTTAAACCAATAGTAGACTCTGTATCTGCAGTCTGCCTTGAAATACAGCCTAATTTCAAATTACATGAATTTAGAGACTGACAAAAGATACTTTATTCTTAATTTTAGACAATCATGTTGGCCGTTATGAAAAAATTAACCTATGATGAAGAATATAACTTTGAAAATGAGGTAAGAATTTTGGATTGAGGAGAAAACAGTTTTAATTTTATTATGTACCCACATCAGATTAGTATTTCAAGTTTTGAGTATCTTAGAGTCCTTTAAGACAAGAAGTGTTTTAAAAATTAGTCTTGTTTATATTGATGACTTCTTAGATTAATGGAAACTTCATAATTCTTCATGTTTTTGTGTTTTGTCCTCTAATTCTTTAAAATGACCCTTTTAAGGACACTTTGTAGCACTGAACTTTGTAAAACATTGACATTATTGTTCGTGATCATATTTCACTTTATATTTAATAAGAGAGGAATTGAGGCCCAATTGGTGGACCTCAGATTGTCTGTGGGAGAGTGGGAATGAGGCACTTCACCGTCTCTGGATTTGTTCTGGTTAAAGTCCTCTCCAGGGTTGTCATGAGTCAGCTTTCCATCAGTCACAAGTGTCATGAGTGCTTTCTGGCAACTCAGTAATATTCTGTTAACCCACTTCAGACATCAGAAACTTTGAACTACACGAGGATACTGGTGATGATCACCAACACACCATGCACTTGCAAAGTGCCAGGTTCATTACATATAGTATCGTTAATCATGTGATAGTATTACAGTTCTTAGACTGGACAGTAAGATACAAAGAGTATACATAAGGTGCTAAGGTTCTCATAAAGCCCTATGTGAACCCATCGTAGCTTAGATTTTGCTTTTGTTTTCCAAGCCTTCCATTATCTGCTGTTTGCCTAATCATCCCTCAGTCACTCTCTTCTGTTATAATGACTCTTGATTTTAACCTCCTCCCTGTGCTGTTTCTGGCTCTAGGCTTTCATAGTCTAGGTCTGGGAAATAATTATTTGTGAGCAGGAGGGGAAAGACTGCTGCATTTTCCTACATAAATATTTATGAAAAAAATAAAAGTGTATTAAATTTGTAAATATAAAAAACTAATGAGAACTCACCATTTTATGTGTCTTAAGGTCTTTTAAGTTTCTTAATGGAATTTTTAAAATACCATAGGGTGAAGATGAAGCCATGTTTGTAGAATATAGAAAACAACTGAAGTTATTGTTGGACAGGCTTGCTCAAGTTTCACCAGAGTTACTGCTGGCTTCTGTTCGCAGAGTGTTCAGTTCTACACTGCAGTAAGTTTGTTCGTCTCTTTCTAACAAGTCACCTCTTTCCTCTTCTCCCTGATGGTGGCCTACCATAAGTGAGTCACATGACTTACTTGTTTGTTTTACTTACTAAGATCTTATGTGTATCTCCAAAACAATGCCCTTGACTCCTTAATTTATCTTGATCCTGGAGGGGAAATGCTGCTCTTCGGAACATAAACAATAAAATGGATTACATTGGTTATTTATACTCCTGTGATATGAATTATGTTCCCTGGCAGAATTAACAATTGCTGTGACTTTTTAATAATTAAAGAGGATTTTGTTGGTGTCTTTTTATCCGGTGCATCACTAGTTGTACAGAGGGTTTGCATTCAGATCTCAGTGATGTGTTATACCTTGGTAGGAATTGGCAGACTACACGGTTTATGGAAGTTGAAGTGGCAATAAGATTGCTGTATATGTTGGCAGAAGCTCTTCCAGTATCTCATGGTGCTCACTTCTCAGGTGATGTTTCAAAAGCTAGTGCTTTGCAGGATATGATGCGAACTGTAAGTATACTAAGACAACTTATTCTGAACCTAATTTTCTGTTTTCATATAAGCTAATGTGAGTTTCTTAATTGTTAGAGTTTAATATACATTATTACAGGGACATTTTGATGTTGCAGTAAATGAAGACAGATTTCTTAACTTTTTCCTGCTCTAGCTGGTAACATCAGGAGTTAGCTCCTATCAGCACACATCTGTGACATTGGAGTTCTTCGAAACTGTTGTTAGATACGAAAAGTTTTTCACAGTTGAACCTCAGCACATTCCATGTGTACTAGTAAGTATATACTTTACTCTCAGCTTTTGTTATTTTCCATATGTTTCAGCTAATGAACAGATAGTATTCTATCTTTCTCTTATCACTTTTTTCCAGAGCTCTCAAAAACTCCTGAACATGCTAAAACTCCTCCATTTCTTTAAAATGGAGTTTGTGTCTAGTCAGTTATTTAAAACAAATATTCAAGGACCTATTTATGTGTAGTGTAGGCTCACTTGCGTGTACCTGGTTCCTCTCTTCCAGAGCTAAAAAGTAAAATTCGATATGAACAAAAACATGTCATGACATTAGCAATAAAAGATGTTAAATAAATACAGAAATAGTAAAAGTGTCTCTCTTTCTTTAGATGGCTTTCTTAGATCACAGGGGTCTGCGGCACTCTAGTGCTAAAGTCCGGAGCAGAACTGCTTACCTATTCTCCAGATTTGTTAAATCTCTTAAGTAAGTAAAACATTTTGGCTGTTATGTTTAATTCTTATTTTTAAGATTGTTAAGTAAGATGTAACTTATTATCTAAGAGCCTATGGTAGATTTAGTTCTTTCTGTTCTTAGGCTTTTTAAAAAAATGTTCCTTTTTGTATTGTGCTAAGATTTCTTTTCTTTCTCTTTAGCCAGGTACTTTGTTCATTATTAAACTGATTTGTTTGAATATTTTTATATGTAACACTTGTCATTACTAATGGCATTAGTTATTTCACAGTTTTATTGCTGTAGATAGTAAAACTATATGGTTTCTTTGAAATTCTAAAGATGATATTCCTTGGAAATACGTTTTTAACTTAATCTGTCATATTGTTCTTTACTAGTACCATTTTTTTAGGTATGAAAACTACTTTTTCTTAGGTTATAATATTGTAATTTAAAAAAATTATAGCTAGTCTGAATGGTGACATGTGACTACCTTAGAACTGAACGTTTTTTTTAGTTCTGCCTTAAAGAGGAATTTCATATTTCAGCACTTCTCCAAGCACTATTATTTATGTAATTGTGGTTTTCCTTTTTGCCTTTATTCAGTAAACAAATGAATCCTTTCATTGAGGATATTCTGAATAGAATACAAGATTTATTAGAGCTTTCTCCACCTGTAAGTATCTTTCTTTCTAAATGAAAGTTGGGGTGGGGGGCATGTAGGGCTTAGATCTATTTACTAAAACTCTGTTGAGATGTAGTAAACAAACATAGCATTAGAAATAAAAGAGGAAAAAAGAAATAGAAGGGAATCAAAATTTGATTGATAAGATTTAGCAGTGTGAGATACGGTCTGCTCTCTGTACTATTAAATACCAGTATTTTTTGGAGAAGGAATATTCAGTTTCAAAATTATTCTCTGTTTAGTACTGTGATCACACGAGCCATTCTCAGTAACTTCTAGTAGACTGAAATTTTATTGTTAAACTTCTGGCTTGAGGTAAAAAGAATTTAAACACTGCTTGATCTGAATATCTCAGTTACTTATTTCACTAGAAAGATTTAAGTAATCTTTAAAAGATACCTTGTAAGCACATTTTGATATCTGTTTTTGTGTAAAATACTGGCAATCTCAGCAAACTACTGACATTGACTTTTTTTTTTTTTCATTTTGGTGAGAGTTATTAATGGAGCCACACTTGAAAAATGTTAAACATAAAATATTTTCTTTTTTAAAATAAGTATATGGGTTAATTTCATTGTGTGAAAGGTTACTAATGAATTATATGGTTAAATTTGCCTACATACTAAAGAAATCTATATTAAAAGATTTTTCACAGAGCCGTATTTAGCCATGCCATATTTATGGATATTGGAAATTTTTTCTTTTTCTCATTGCACATGGAAACAAGAACTTGTACTATACCTGTAACCTTTTTTTAGTGTGTAAAAAGACTTGATTCACAGTGCTTTTACTGAATGTTGACTGCTTAGTAGGGGTATAAATACTGTGTATTTATCTAGCAACTTTAACTTTATGATCTCAACTCCTAGAGCAGTGATTGGTCCTAGTGTTACTTAATAAGTGTTTTAGTTACTTCTAAATAAGGACATTCTCTTTTAAAAGATAAAAGATTCTTTTATACACACACACACACACACATATAATATATACATATTTCATTGCATGAAAGGTTACTAATGAATTATATGGTTAAATTTGCCTACATACTAAAGAAATCTATATTAAAAGATTTTCAGAGAGCCATATTTAGCCATGCCATATTTATGGATATTGGAAATTTTACATATATGTATATATTATATATATATAAATATATAATAGGGCCTCCACACAATTTATCTGTTTTAAGACTAGGCTTGTAAATAATTTCTTAACAGGGAGTTTTGGTAGAAGGGCCTCTGATATTTTCCCCTTCCCCCTGGCCTCTCAGATTGCATAAATGTGAAAAATAATAAAACTTACTGGGAGAAGGCAAGGGCAACCCACTCCAGTACTCTTGCCTGGAAAATCCCATGGATGGAGGAGCCTGGTAGGCTGCAGTCCATGGGGTCGCTAAAAGTTGGACACAACTGAGCGATTCGCAATTTCACTTTTCACTTTCATGCACTGGAGAAGGAAACGGCAACCCACTCCAGTGTTCTTGCCTGGAGGATCCCTGGGACGGGGGAGCCTGGTGGGCTGCCGTCTATGGGGTCGCACAGAGTCGGACACGACTGAAGCGACTTAGCAGCAGCAGCAGCAGCAGTAAAATGGGTCAGTGTATGGATGGATGTTTGCTTACACTTGAATAAGATCTTTTCTTTTTATTTCCAGTCTTATTTTCAAACGTGCAAAAGTAACAACTTGTGTATATGTTTATTACTTGGCATTTGTTGTTATTTAAATCTTAAATACTTTAAAATATTAATCTGTGTGGCATTTGTCTTAACCTTCAAAGCATTTTATAAAACTGATTTTTAGCATCCTAATAACAGATAAATTTTATAAAAGTAAAACAGTAAATTTTATAAAAGTTAGAAAACTGATTATTATTATTATAATAATAATAATACAGTATTATAAAACTGTATTATTATTACACGACCATTTATGAAGTCGTGTCAATAGATCCCTCATCTTTTGACCTCTAATTCAGTTTATTTACAAGTACTCAATCTTCTTTTTATTAATGAGTTGGTGTGATAGATTACATCTTCTGTCCCTCTTTTACTTTTAAATGGGAGGAACTGAACAAAGAAAAACTTAAATAAGACTAAATTTCATTTTAGGAGAATGGTTACCAGTCTTTGTTGAGCAGCGACGATCAATTATTTATCTATGAGACAGCTGGAGTGCTAATTGTTAATAGTGAGTATCCAGCAGAGCGGAAGCAGGCATTAATGAGGAATCTGTTGACTCCACTCATGGAGAAGTTTAAAATTCTGTTAGAAAAATTGATGCTGGCACAGGACGAAGAAAGACAGGCATCTCTAGCAGACTGTCTCAACCATGCTGTTGGATTTGCTAGGTGAGTGTGATTGGTGAAAATTGGCATTTAAATTGGTGAAGTGATTTTCTCAGTATATACAGAATCATTTACTTAGATTTTTCTAGAATTGGGCATGTGTGTCATGTTTCTGAAACTGGATTGTCCAGAGATTTGTGTAAACATTTCTTTTCTAAATTCATTAAATTAGGAGATTTAGCTGAAGAAGGGAATAGATCTCATAACATTCTGGATTTCTGACTTGACATCTTTTTAAATCCTTAACTTGTCTGATTTCTCTGGTTTAAGTTGATAATGTATTTAAGGAGATTTGCTTAAGTATATATACCAATGACATCAGGGGATCTGTTATGGAATCTTAAAGAGAAGGTGCTGAGGCTTCTTATTAGTTGTTGCATTGTGTCCCAACCACCCAAGCCATTGTTTCTGTCTCTATACATATTTCTTTATTGGTAAAGAATAACAGTATGAAAGTTTGAGTGATTTTTAATTAGAAGCACTTAGAGAAATTGCTCTATAGAAGACTTCCATGCAAAAGCTTATGTTAGAGATATTGTATAAATAACTCAATTCTAAGATTGTTTTCTAATATAAATTGGTGGTTTACAGTTTGTGTAGTATAGCCTATTCATAGTAAATATTTTTTTTTTCCTCTTTACTGCATATATTGTCAGCAGGATTTTAGCAAAATATTTAGGTGGGCTCACATTTGAGAGATTGTATCAATTACATTTCATTCATTTAACTTGGGCCCTTTCTGGAATGGTAACTGGAAGCAACCATTAACTAAAAGTGGACATAACTGTGACATGGAAAATAAAGAATTGGCTGCTTTGTTTTGTCAGTTTTATAATTTGTTGTGCATTGTTGTTTATTACTCCATAAACCACTTGAAGAATAAACTTAAAACCAGTTACCTGATCATTGTTTCTGTAGTCGAACCAGCAAAGCTTTCAGCAACAAGCAGACTGTGAAGCAATGTGGCTGTTCCGAAGTTTACCTGGACTGTTTACAGACGTTCTTGCCAGCTCTCAGTTGTCCCTTACAAAAGGATATTCTCAGGAGTGGAGTCCGCACTTTCCTTCATCGCATGATTATTTGCCTGGAGGAAGAAGTCCTTCCCTTCATTCCATCTGCTTCAGAACACATGCTCAAGGATTGTGAAGCAAAAGACCTCCAGGAATTCATTCCTCTTATCAACCAGATTACAGCCAAATTTAAGGTACCATACACCTTCAGAGGTCAGAGAATTTCCTGACTTTAAGATCTCCTGACTTTTGTATTTCTCTTTAGATATATTTTAGCATTTGACTTTTTTTTTTTTTTTTTTGAGTATGAGTTATCTGAGGGCATGGATCACACATATTTTTATCATCCCAATGTCTACAATACTCCCTGACACTCAGGGCCTGATCGATAGATATTTAATAAGAATAGATCTTTTCTGTTCTATGCAGCAGAAGAAAACTATTAGTTTGGTGTTTTAGAAAAGCAAATGAAACAGCATTGGATACTAAATGTCTAACAAATAAGTTAAAAGCACTGTAATTTGGGTATCCAAGTAGTTTAAAAGTAATTCAATGTCAGTTTTATGTACAAGGAAATTTAAGCAAAGCATAAGCTAGCTAATGAAATTGGCTAACACTTAACGTAGTGTTTTCTGTGTTCAAAATCTGTCCTGAGCATTTTCTTATACATTCATTTGAATTTTGTAACAACCGTGAAAGTTAAGTATTGTTCTTTTATAGATGAAGAAACTGAGACACTTAACTGAGAGGTAAGGAATTTGCTTAAGGCCATGTAAAGCCTTCACAGAGTTCAATCGTATAAATTCATTTTTAATTTAGCAGTGAAAGTGAAAGTCACTTAGTCGTGTCTGACTCTTTGCTACCCATGGAATTCTGTAGGCCAGAATACTGGAGTAGGTAGCCTTTCCCTTCTCCAGGGGATCTTCCCAACCCAGGGAGAGAACCCAGGTCTTGTGCATTGCAGGCGGAGTCTTTACCAGCTGAGCCCCCACAAGGGAAGCCCAAGAATACTGGAGTGGGTAGCCTATCCCTTCTCTAGTGGATCTTCCTGACCCAGGAATCAAACCGGTATCTCCTGCATTGCAGGTGGATTCTTCACCAACTGAGCTATCAGGGAAGCCCTAATTTAGCAGTAGAATTCATTTATTGAGAATTTAAATTTGACAGTATTCCATGACAATATTTGATTGTGGAATATGTTTGATTCCATGTTACTTGAACCTCAATCTTGAATTGTAGGAAATGGTTTGAACTCAATGATTTTTGAGGCTTTCATTACTGTATATGCTATGTAGATTTTTGTCTTGATATTTGCTAGCTGAATTATATAAATATGTATCCTAAATATAGAAACTCTGGAAAAAGGCTTTATGTAAAACATGTTTTTCCTAAATTTTAAATTAGTAATTTTCTTATTTCTCAGATAGTAATAGTTGTTTCCTCTCTTCAGATACAGGTATCCCCATTTTTACAACAAATGTTCATGCCTCTTCTTCATGCAATTTTTGAAGTTTTGCTCCGACCAGCAGAAGAAAACGACCAATCTGCTGCTTTAGAGAAGCAGATGTTGCGAAGGAGTTACTTTGCTTTCCTGCAAACAGTCACAGGCAGTGGAATGAGTGAAGTCATAGCAAATCAAGGTGTGGATGCATGCAGTGCCTAAATTGTCTATTATTTGTCACAGTTCTGTATCTGTATGCCCAAGAGCTAGTTGAAGTAAACACTGAACTTTTTTTTTTTTTTTATGATTTATGCTCCCTCCCTGTACCGTCCCTCTGGGTCATCCCAGTGCACCAGCCCTAAGCATCCTGTATCCTGCATTGAACCTGGACTGGCGATTTGTTTCTTATACAATATTATACATATTTCAATGCCGTTCTCCCAAATCATCCCACCCTCGCCCTCTCCCACAGAGTCCAAAAGACTGTTCTATACATCTGTGTCTCTCTTGTTTCTCACATACAGGGTTATCATTACCATCTTTCTAAATTCCATATATACGCATTAGTATACTATATTGTTGTTTTTCTTCTGGCTTACTTCACTCTGTATAATAGGCTCCAGTTTCATCCACCTCATTAGAACTGATTCAAATATATTCTTTTTAATGGCTGAGTAATACTCCATTGTGTATATGTACCACGGCTTTCTTATCCATTCGTCTGCTGATGGACATCCAGATTGCTTCCATGTCCTGGCTATTATAAACAAACACTGAACTTTTGATGTAGTTGTATGTTGGCCACAAGGATGACAGTTCATTATTATCAGAGTGGCGATCACTTTCACTTGAGCACCCTTAAAATTAATTTGTATTCAGTTCCTGTTTTCTTAAACCAGTGTTCCTTTTTCTTTTTTTTAAGTTGACTAGCAATGTGTTAGCTTCAGATATACAGCCAAGTGATTCAGTTATACACATATCCTTTTTCAGATTATTTTCCATTATAGGTTATTATAAGATACTGAATCTAGTTCCTTATTCTATATAGTAGCTCCTTGTTGGTTATCTATTTCATACATAGTAACATATATCTGTTAATCTCATCAGCTCAGTTCAGTTGCTCAGTAGTGTCTGACTATCTGCGACCCTATGGACTGCATCATGGCAGGCTTCCCTGTCCATCACCAACTCCTGGAGCTTGCTCACACTCATGTTCATTGAGTTGATGATGCCATCCAACCATCTCATCCTCTGTTGTCCCCTTCTCCTCCCACCTTCAATCTTTCCCAGCATCAGGGGCTTTTCAAATGAGTCAGTTCTTCACATCAGGTGGCCAAAGTATTGGAGTTTCAGCTTCAACATCAGTCCTTCCAATGAATATTCAGGATGCATTTCCTTTAAGAGGATTGGTTGGATCTCCTTGCAGTCCAAGGGACTCTCAAGAGTCTTCTCCAACACCACAGTTCAAAAACATCAGTTCTTTGGCACTCAGCTTTCTTTATAGTCCAACTCTCACATCCATACATGACTACTGGAAACACCATAGCTTTGACTAGACAGACCTTTGTTGGCAAAGTAATGTCTCTGCTTTTTAATATGCCGTCTAGGTTGGTCATAGCTTGTCTTCCAGGGAGCAAGCGTCTTTTAATTTCATGGCTGCAGTCACCATCTGCATGATTTTGGAGCCCAAAAAAATAGTCAGCCACTGTTTCCGTTGTTTCTGCATCTACTTACCATGAAGTAACGGGACCAGATACCATGATCTTAGTTTTCTGAATGTTGAGTTTTAAGCCAACTTTTTCACTCTTCTCTTTCACTTTCCTCTAGAGGCTCTTTAGTTCTTCTTCAATTTTTGCCATAAGGGTGGTATCATCTTCATATCTGAGGTCATTGATATTTCTCCCGGCAATCTTAATTCCAGCTTGTGCTTCCTCCAGCCCAGTGTTTCTCGTGATGTACTCTGCATATAAGTTAAATAAGTACGGTGACAGTATACATTCTTAACATACTCCTTTCCCAATTTTGAACCAGTCTGTTGTTCCATGTCAGGTTCTAACTGTTGCTTCTTGAAAGTGAAGTTGCTCAGTTGTGTCTGACTCTTTGCAACCCCATGGATTGTAGCTGGATTGTAGCCTACCAGGCTTCTCTGTCTGTGGGATTTTCCAGGCAAGAGTACTGGAATTGGTTGCCATTTCCTTCAGGGGATCTTCCCGACCCAGGGATTGAACCCGGGTCTCCCACATTGCAGGCAGATGCTTTACCCTCTGAGCCACTGCATACAGATTTCTCAGGAGGCAGGTCAGGTGGTCTGGTATTCCCATCTCTTTCAGAATTTTCCAGTTTGTTGTAGTCCACACAGTCAAAGGCTTTGGCGTAATCAATAAAGCAGAAATAGATGTTTTTCTGGAACTCTTGCTTTTTTGATGATTGAACGGATGTTGGTAATTTGATCTCTGATTCCTCTACCTTTTCTAAAACCAGCTTGAACATCTGGAAGTTCACGGTTCACGTACTGTTGAAGCCTGGTTTGGAGAATTTTGAGCATTATTTTGCTAGTGTATGAGATGAGTGCAATTGTGTGGTAGTTTGAACATTCTTTGGCATTGCCTTTCTTTGGGATTGGAGTGAAAACTGACCTTTTCCAGTCCTGTGGCCACTGCTGAGCTTTCCAAATTTGCTGGTATACTAAGTGCAGTACTTTTACAGCATCATCTTTTAGGATTTGAAATAGTTCAACTGGAATTCCATCACCTGCACTAGCTTTGTTCTTAATGATGGTTTCTAAGGTTCACTTGACTTTGTGTTCCAGGATGTCTGGATCTAGTCCAGTAATCACACCATCATGGTTATCTGGGTCATGAAGATCTTTTTTGTATAGTTCTCCTGTGTATTCTTGCCACCTCTTCTCAATATCTTTTGCTTCTGTTAGGTCCATACCATTTCTGTTCTTTATTGTGCCCATTTTTGCATGAAATGTTCCCTTGGATCTCTAATTTTCTTAAAGAGATATCTAGTCTTTAGAGGTTAATCTCATACCTCTAATTTATTCCTCCCCACTTCCTCTTCGGTAACCATAAGTTTTTTATGTCTGTGAGTCTTGTTTCTTTTTTGTAAATAAGCTCATTTGTGTCATGATTTAGACTCCACATATAAATGGTACCATATAATACTTGTCTTTCTCTGTCTGACTCACTTTACCTAGTAGGATAATCTCTAGGTTCATCCATGTTGCTGCAGATTGAAATATTCCACTGTTTTTGATGACTGAGTATACCCCACTGTATATATAACCTACATTTTGTTTATCCATGCCTCTTTTGGTGCACATTTAGGTTGCTTCCACGTTTGGGCTTTTGTAAATAGTGCTGCTGTGAACATTGTTGTGCACGTTTCTTTTCAAATTAGAGTTTTCATCTTTTCTGGGTATATGGCAGTAGTGGGATTGCTGGATTACATGGTAACTCCACGTATAGTTTTCTAAGAACAGCCATACTGTCTCCGTACTGGCTGCACCAGCGTACATTGCCACCGTCAGTGTAGAAGAGCTACATTTTCTCCGTACGCTCTCCAGCCTTTGTTATTTGGAGGCTTTTTGATGATGGCCATTCTGTGAGGTGATAACCTCATTGTAGTTTTGATTTGCATTTGTCTAATAATTAGCAATGTTGCACATCTTTTTAATGTGCTTCTTGGCCATCTGTTTGTCTTTGAAGAAAGGTCTGTTTAGGTTTTCTGCCCAGTATTTGATAGGGTTGTTTATTTTTTTGTTATTGAGTACTATGAACTGTTTGCATATTTTGGATTTAAGCCCTCATCAATCTCATAATTTGTAAATATTTTCTTCCAGTCTTCTCATTTCATTTATGATTTACTTTGCTGTGCAAATGCCGATAAGTTTGTTTAGGTTCCATTTATTTTTGCTTTTATTTCTTTTGCTTTGGAAGACTGACCTAAGAAAATATTGCTGTGATTTATGTCAGAGAATGTTTACTTAACATTCTCGTCTAGTTTGATGGTGTCATGTCTTACATTTAGGTCTTTAAGCCATTTTGAGTTTATTTTTGTGTACAGCATGAGGGAATGTTCTAACTTGACTGATTAACAAGTAGCTGTCTAGCTTTCTCAACACGACTTGCCAAAGAGACTGTCTTTTTCCATTATATAATCTTGCCTTTGTAGATTAATTGACTGTAGGTGTTTGTGTTTTTTTTCTGGCTTCTATTTTGTTTCATTGATCTGTATGTTCGTTTTTGTGCCATTATCATGCTGTTTTTACTACAGTAGCTCTGTAGTGTTGTTGGAAGTCTGGGAGGGGTGTGCCTCCAGCTTTGTTCTTTTTCCTCAGGATTGCTTTGGCAATTCTGGGTCTTTTATGGTTCCATATAAATTTTAGTATTATTTCTTCTAATTCTTTAAAAAATACCATGGGTAATTTGATAGGAATTGTATTAAATCCATAGGTAACTTTGGGTAGTATGGCCATTCTAACAATATTCTTCCAAACCAAGAACATGGGATATCTTTCCATTTCTTTGAATCATCTTCAGTTTCTGTTATCAATTTTTTATACTCCTCAGCATATAGATCTTTCACCTCCTTGGTAGGTTTATTTATTGGTTGTGGTTTTTTAAATTTTTTTGGACACAATCTCAAGTGTGATTGTTTTTTGCTTTTTCTGATATTATTAAAGAAATGTGACAGATTTCTATATATTAGACTTGTATCCTGCTACCTTGCTGAACTCATTTATTCTAATATATTTTTTTATGGAATCCTTAGGGTTTTCAATATAGAATATCATGTCATTTGCCTATAATGACAGTTTTACCTCTCCCTTCCAGTATGGATACCACCCTTTATTTCTTTTTTTTGTCTAATTGCTGTGGCTGAGACTTCTAATACTATATTGATTAGAAGTGGTGAGAGTGAACATTATTCTCTTGTTCCAAAATTGAGCAGGAAGGTTTTTGGCTTTTCACCATTGAGTATTACATTCACTGTGGGTTTGTTATAAATGGCTTTTATTATGTTGAGATATACTCCCTCTGTACTCACTTTGGTGAGAGTTTCTATCATGAAGGGATGTTGATTTTACCAGATGCTTTTTCTGAATCTGCTGAGATAATTATGTGGTTTTTGTCTTTTCTTTTTTTGGGGTAGTATGTCACATTGATTTGCATATATTGAACCATCCTTGTGACCCTGAAATAAATCCTACTTGATCATGTGTTTTTATGTGTTATTGGCTTCAGTTTGCTAATATTTTGTTGAGGATTTTTGTGTCTATATTCATCAAAGATACCAGACTATAATTTTCTTAAGACAGATTCTATTTCATTTCTAATGATCAGTCTGTTGAAGTTACCTGTTCCTTCTTCATTCAGATTTGGTAGGCTGTATGTCTCTAGAAATTTTTCCATTTCTTCTAGGTGGTCCATTTTGTTGCCATATAACTGTAGTATTATAATTTTTTTTTAATTTCTTTAGTACTGGTTGTTATTTCTTTTTCATTTTTTATTTTGTTTATTTGAGTCCTTTTCCTTCTTGATGAGACAGGCTACAGGTTTGTTGATTTTGTTTATCCCTTCCAAAAAACCATCTCCTGCTTTTATTGCCTTTTTCTATTATTTTTTTAAATCTATTTAATCTGTGTCTTCTCTCTGATATTTATTTCCTTCCTTCTATTGACTTCAGGATTTGTTTGTTCTTTTTCTAATTCTTTTAGGTGGTAGGTTCCATTGTTTGAGATTTTTCTTGTTTTTTTGAGGAAGGCCTATATCACTATGAACTTCTGTCTTAAGACTGCTTTTGCTGCATCCTGTAGACTTTTGTATGGTAGTTTTACATTATCACTTGCTTTGGTATTCTTTTTTCTTTTTTCTTCTTTGATTTCCTCATTGACCCATTGGTGTTTTAGTACCACATTGTTTGATTTCCACATAGTTGTTTTTCATTTTTCTTTCTGTGGTTGATCTCTAGTTTCATGCCATTGTGGTCAGAAAAGATACTTGAGATTATTTCTATCCTTTTATATTTACTGTGGCTTGGTTGTGTGTTCTAGTATGTGTTTTATTCTAGAGAATGTTCTTTGTTTGCCTAAAGCTATATTAGTTGATTCCTTCATAGTATAATACTGTGATGGCTTCTTGCCAGAATTGACCCGACAATTCAATCTTACTGGCCACTTTGCTTTTTTTTTTTTAATTAACACATTAGTGTCTGGGGGATTTTTGCAGAAATTTAGTGCCTGTGGCCTGCAATTAGTTATGTAACTGAATATTGAATTGTCTCTGGTCAATAAGCTATTAAAAATGGACTACAGGGGTCCACATAGAGAATTTTGCTATATGGAAATCCAGAGGGCGGGATAATGAGGGAATAGTAATTTTTCAGTGTTTTATACTTGAAATTTAGGAGCCAGGATAATAAAAATTGAGGGATCTTATCAACCCTGTAAATGCTTTTGTCTTGTTACTATATATGAACTCAGAACTTCAGATTGCCTTTCTAGTTCCTTTTCAGATTGAACTCCCGTTTTTCTCTTCAGGTGCAGAGAATGTAGAGCGAGTGCTGGTTACTGTTATTCAAGGAGCAGTCGAATATCCAGATCCCATTGCTCAGAAAACATGTTTTATTATCCTTTCCAAGTTGGTAGAACTCTGGGGTAAGATAATTCTTTTTTAAAAAATCTTGGGGCTTCCCCTGGTGTCTCAGTAGTGAAAGAATGTGCCTGCCAGTGCAGGAGACACAGGTTTGATCCCTGATCCAGGAAGATCCCACATGCCTTGGAGCAACTTAGCCTGTGCATCACAACTATTGAGCCTGTGCTCAAGAGCCCGGGAGCTGCAGCTGCTGAAGCCTGTGTGCCCTAGAGCCTGTACCTCGATAGAGAAAAGCCCACGTAGCAACTAAGACCCAGCACAGTCAAAGATAAATATAATTAAAAAAAAAAATTCTTCATTCCCCAACCTGTTTCCTAAGACAAGAGAGATGAAATGGGATCCTAGTCCTAACACAGACAGGCGCTGGGAGTTGATTTTCACTGGTAATAAATTAAATGACTTCATTATTATACAAGATGAAAATTTGAGTTTTCTTAACAGGAGGTAAAGATGGACCAGTGGGATTTGCTGATTTTGTTTATAAGCACATTGTCCCCGCATGTTTCCTAGCACCTTTAAAACAAACCTTTGATCTGGCAGATGCTCAAACAGTATTGGTAAGCACCTAGGAATCTCTTTAGACCTTCTTAGATCTCATGTATTCTAACTCACAATTTCTTCCTTAATGCCAGGCCGATTATATTAGATTTCAGTGACTTTAAAAAATAATAATAATTTCAAATTAGAATATTAATTAAAAAATTTTTTTAAAACATTGATGATACCTTTTGGACCTTTTGTGAATTCTTACTAAATCTTGATATTAAAGTTGACTGTATAAAATGTAGCTCCTCCAGTTTTAACAACCAGGACTTTTTCTAGGACTGTGAAAGGGTACATGATGCAAGCATTCTTTAAAGCTTGGTTGGGTTACTAGTTTCCTACCACTTCTTTCATCCTAAAACTTGTGCTTAATGTTGTTGTTTTTTTTTCTTAATCATTAAGAGAGTAACTTTCTCTTCCTCATTTAATAGTTTCCCCAAATCTCATCTTTAGAATGCTTAATGTCAAGCAGTTGCCCTTTACTCATTTCCCTAGGACCAAGTAAAAGCTTGATTTCTTAATTATAATGCACTACATTAAGACAGTATTTTTGTATTTTTCTGTCTAACTCATTTGTTCCTTTTGCCTGTCTGTCACCATTCCTTTCTCCATCTTTTCTTTGGCAGTAAATGTTAGTGAACAGTGGCAAGGGAAAGAAAGCTAGGTTCAGTATTTAAGAATTGACTATATTAAATTTCTTAAACTTGCTTTTCATAGGCTTTATCTGAGTGTGCGGTGACACTGAAAACAATTCATCTCAAACGGGTAAGCTTTGTACTTCTTGCTCCCTTATTTTCAGCTTGCATGTTTATTCTTTATAGTTTTAATTGAGTACGTCTTATTCTTGAAAACTATCTTTTATGAAAATTGATTTACTTCGCTTTCGACTATCTTGGATGTGAGGGTGGGGTTGAACAAAAGTAGTAGCATCCTTTATTGTCTTTCACATTTGGGATAACCAGAAAGTTAAAATGTATATTTGTTTGGTTTGACAAACAATAAGAAAAATCTTAACCAGAATTTCACAATCCCAGGTTTCACTACCTGGTAGGTTCTTCACAGATTTGTCCAACTTCTTAGTGTTACCGATTGGTTAGAGCACTTCACTACCTCAGAAGTTTGTAGTCCCCTTGTTAACCTAACAATTTGTGTAAATCATAAGTGATTCTGGGCTGAATCTAGGTGGTGTGTTGTTTGCTTTATATAGTGTTTTTAACTAAGGAACTAATTGCCAGCATTTGAAAATCAGGTCCTTTTTTTTTTTAAAACAAAGATTTCTGTCTCCGACTTCTCAAAGCCAAGATGCCAGCACATGACTAGCAGTCCCGCATAGCTGAAGTCATCTAGTGAGCAGCAGCTTCCCTCAACCACCCAAAATAAACACATGAGGTTTTTTTCAGAGTCTCCGTACATCCCACTCCCTTGTCTGAACTTGAATTTTTGATTCCAAGAGAGACTTGAAGAGTTTTCAATCCAGCATTTTCTCTACACCTATTACGTGCTAGGGAGGAAGGTCTCTGTGTTTGGGGCAGCAAGGGTCCTATATAAACATGAATAAAAAGTGTCCCAACATTTGTGGAGCTTAGAATTGGGCTTCCCTGGTAGTTCAGCTGGTAAAGAATCCGCCTGCAATGTGGGAGACCTGGGTTGGGAAGATCCCCTGGAGAAGGGAACAGCTACTCACTCCAGTATTTTGGCCTGGAGAATTCCATGGGCTATCCATGAGGTCACAAAGAGTCGGACACGACTAAGCAACTTTCACTTAGAATCGGGGAGACCAATACTTAAAAACTCAATTGGATATGTTAAGTAAGTACTTTAATAGAGGTATAGTAAATTAATCCATTTGTATTAAATGGAACATAGTGGGACTAAAGATGAATGAGCAGATCTGCCCAGGCAGTATATAAGTCAGTACCGAAAAGAGGAAGTATTTTTCAGTTTTTTTTAGAGACTGTGAAACAACTGTGGATTCATTAGACTGACCAGGAGGAGCTGGCCCTCTGGACAAAGATACTGTGACAGGTGTAGGAAGACAGATCAGGTGTTCAGTGTAGACTTAGTGAAAAATAGTTATCCTTTTTAACTAAAGTATAGGGGTTCGGTTCAGTTCAGTCGCTCAGTCATGTTCGACTCTTTGCGGCCCCATGAATTGCAGCACGCCAGGCCTCCCTGTCCATCACCAACTCCCAGAGTTCACTGAGACTCACATCCATCGAGTCAGTGATGCCATCCAGCCATCTCATCCTCTGTCGTCCCCTTCTCCTCCTGCCCCCAATCCCTCCCAGCATCAGAGTCTTTTCCAATGATTCAACTCTTCGCATGAGGTGGCCAAAGTACTGGAGTTTCAGCTTTAGCATCATTCCTTCCAAAGAAATCCCAAGGCTGATGTCCTTCAGAATGGACTGGTTGGATCTCCTTGCAGTCCAAGGGACTCTCAAGAGTCTTCTCCAACACCACAGTTCAAAAGCAGCAATTCTTCGGCGTTCAGCCTTCTTCACAGTCCAACTCTCACATCCATACATGACCACAGGAAAAACCATAGCCTTGACTAGACGGACCTTTGTTGGCAAAGTATAGGGGTAGAATAGCTAAAAACCAAATTGGGACTAGGTATGTGTTACATGTGAAAAGTTGGGAAGTTAGTAGGCAGTGATTGTAATTTAGAATAGCTAGGTAGAAAAAATGTACACAGAACACTTAGAAACGTGGGTCAAAAGAAGTTAGAACTAAATACTAGTTTTGGAGTTCTCAGGTTGTAGTTTAAGATGGAGTAGTAGAAATGAATGAGACCTTCTTAGACCAGGACAGAAAGAACTTTGGCTAAAGCAAGAGTTAGCAGAAAGCTAGAAGTAGGGCCAAAGGTATGAAAGTTAGGGGACTAGAGTCATGAAAGAGAAGACTGGTTAACATTTTGGATGCTAGAGAGTCAAGGAGAATGAGAAATAACAAACAGGAAGAATGATATTTACAATTTGGAAGTGTTTATCTTGTCCTCAGAGTTGTTATTTAGACACACACAGAATTGAATCAAGTGGAACATTATATTTATATGAAATTAAAAGGCGCTTAGTCCTTGGAAGGAAAGTTATGACCAACCTAGATAGCATATTCAAAAGCAGAGACATTACTTTGCCATCAAAGGTTCGTCTAGTCAAGGCTATGGTTTTTCCTGTGGTCATGTATGGATGTGAGAGTTGGACTGTGAAGAAAGCTGAGTGCCGAAGAATTGATGCTTTTGAACTGTGGTATTGGAGAAGCCTCTTGAGAGTCCCTTGGACTGCAAGGAGATCCAACCAGTCCATTCTGAAGGAGATCAGC
>NW_011494735.1:8828455-8910152 GCF_000754665.1 Bison bison bison | reverse complement strand
AAGGAATGATGCTGAAGCTGAAACTCCAGTACTTTGGCCACCTCATGTGAAGAGTTGCCTCATTGGAAAAGACTCTGATGCTGGGAGGGATTGGGGGCAGGAGGAGAAGGGGACGACAGAGGATGAGATGGCTGGATGGCATCACTGACTCGATGGATGTGAGTCTCAGTGAACTCCAGGAGTTGGTGATGGACAGGGAGGCCTGGCGTGCTGCGATTCATGGGGCCGCAAAGAGTCGGACACAACTGAGTGACTGATCTGATCTGATCTGAACATTATATTTGAAAATTATTTACTTCATTTTTCTATTTTCTCATTTATTTACCTGACTGATATCCTCTAGAGGTCAAAGTTTACGTTTCCTCGTTAAAAAAAAACAAAACTATACTCCATTTTTAAGTGATAACAGTGGAGTTATATGCAGTGATGAGCAGTGAATGGGCATTTAGTACCGGAGAGTAGTAGAATAAAGAAGTGAGAAGGAAAGTAGAAGTGATACGAGAAACTTGCACGAACAGTCCAGTATTATCTCCTCTCAGGAACAAGTTTCCTTAGAAGGATCATTAAATTGTGACCTGGATTGATCGGGCTAGTGGGTCAGGAGTCAAGGTGGATAAGGAAACATAAAGAAAACCTTTGATTCAGGAGCAATAATGTTAACAGGAAATCCAGATATTAATGCAGGGAGAAGTACATTGAAGAGAGTTGGATTGCTTTTGTTTTGATAGCATCCTTTCAGTTGCACTAGGTTGGAGTAATCAACATATTAAAACATTTAAGTTAGATTCATGTTTGAAGATGAAATTAGTAGAGATTTTGTTTGTTTTCTGAGTACTGGATTTATTGTATTTGGTTGAGGCCACCGTCTCAGCAACAGAGTGCTGTAAGAAAGCCGTTCTCAAACTGTGTCCTAAGTTCTTTGTAAGTGTTGAGAAGGGGCAGAGATTGGGGGTAAGTCTGTGGAACTCTTCTCCCCTCCCTCTGCCAAGTTTACCCTTAAAAAGCCAGATAACTTTCCGAAAGTTTTAGCATCTAGAAGTACTAGCAGTTGGCAACGAAGGACAATGGTTTAAGATATCAAATGACCTGCTCTTTATTTAGTATTTAGTACAGACTTAATTAACAGCAAACTGGACAAATCACCTTATCTTCCTGTGTCTTAGTTTCCTCACCTGGCTACTAAATTCCTGTTTCCTAGTTTATTGAACAGAAGAAGGAGGTGTGCTTTTATTGCTATTATCTCCTATGTAGCATTTTGTTATTTCCTGCTTATATTTTCATTTCTAAAGATGTTAATTTTCCTGGCACTACCCACAGGCTTCCCCCAGCGTGCCTCTAGTCCACTCTGGTAGATTGGGAGCACCTCTCTTTGCTTTCTTTTTCAGTCCTGTGAGTCAGACTCTGGTTTTATGATCTCTTGCATTTAGAAGAATATTTGTTTAGTCTCTAGCACTGCATAATACTGCGTAATGTTAATGTGTCCTGAGTGCTAAGTGTTATTCTAGCAGCTTTACGTTTGTTAACTAATCCAACCCTCACAATAACTCCATTTTTTCAGAAACAGGCTCAGGGAGATTAAGTAACCTACCCAAGTTACTAGAAGTTAGCCAGAGCCAGGCTTCAAAGCAGTCTGGCTTTAGAATCTGTGTTCTTATCACAATACCATATTGTATTTAAAGTATTCATATATTGTTCCAATTTAATTTTCAGGGCCCAGAATGTGTTCAGTATCTTCAACAGGAATACCTGCCTTCCTTGCAAGTAGCTCCAGAGATAATTCAGGTAAGAGCTGTCATAGCAGATTTTCCTCTTAATCTTAATTAAAGAAGTTGTTGTTTAGTCCCTAAGTCATGTCTGATTCTTTGTGATCCCATGGATTGGAGCCCACAAGGATCCTCTCTCCATGGGATTTCCTAGGCAAGAATACTGGAGTGGGTTGCCATTTCCTTCTCCAAGGGATCTTCCCAACCCAGGGATTGAACCTGCATCTCCTGCTGGCAGGTGGATTGTTTACCACTGAGCCACTGTAATTCAATTTAAATTTTGATTGGAGAAAGCCAAACCTGGAAGTTCCTGGTGGTCCAGTGGTTAAGACTTCACCTTCTGGTGCAGGGGTGCAGGTTCCATTCCTGGTCAGGAAGATCCCATATACCTCTTGGCCAAAAGACCAAAACATAATCATAATTGTAACAAAATCAATAAAAAGGCTTTAAAAGAAAAAAGAAAGCCAGAACTATTACATTCACCTTGACTTAATACACATAGGATAGCCAAAGTCCAAACATCAGAGGGTCTGTGAAATTGAATGGGGGAAAAAATGTCTTTTTCTTTTCCATCTAATAGAAATTTAATTTCCTACCATTGTGTGGGTGACAGATCATAGTAGTATTCACATTGCCTGTGACTTTGTCACTCATAGGAATCACAGATATTTTTATATCACATTACATTGTTCCAGAGATCTTGAAATAGCCACTAGACCTTGTTATCTAAGTCAGTAAGTCTTATTATTCTGATATATAGCAGAATATATCTGCCACAAATATATTTCATAAGCATAATTCATTATCATTAGTTTGCTTTGTAACCCCATGTATTTTAACAGTATTTTTTAAAACATTCTGAAAGCGGTCTAATAGGCTCCCCCAGCCTGCCAGCGGGGGCTGTGGCACATGAACGCATGGTCTGAAGGTTTGTGCCAGGTGGTTAACTTTACACAGGCCAAGCTCACCTGTGCTTAGCTTGTGAATTTGAAATCATATTTTGAGCTGAGCGGCACAGTCATTTTTATGATGGCATTCAGTTGTTTTCTGAGCATCTAGGTATCGAGACCTCTTGTGCAATAGCACATAGTTCTAATGAAGTATCAAAATCCCGATTGAAACTAGAGTTAGGATGTCTTGTGTAGATTCTAAGGATTGTTTCTTCATCAATAGTATTTTATAATGCTGTTTTTTAAGAGGCACTGAAAAAACTGAATGAAAAACAGACCTCACATAAGAGTACTTACGAAATTAATTTTCAATGAATTTATGATCTCTAATTTTATAACATATCTTTAACTTGGATATTAATTTTCTCATTTACCATTTGTTACATAAGTAAATTAATATTTTATAAAAACAGGATGTTACTAATTACTTATGATCTTAATGCATCAGAAACAGAAATATACCACTCAATTTTGAATAGCTCAAATAGTTTCCTAGATTACTAAATGAAGCAAAGTTATTATATTTCTATCTAATAATTTGCTTGTAAAAGATAATGATTCCCAGTTTTCCCTTTTCTCATATGCCGTCTGACTGCGCTTCTTGCACAATTCTATTGAAGAGAATTTTCTCTTTTTCGTTTGGTCTGGCTCCTCACAATTACCCTTTTACTAGATGAGAACAGCCATAGCCATGTAATTTTTGTCCCACTCATGCTTCTGAGGCAAGTCTATCTTCCCCAGAACATCCATGTTCTCCAACATGAAAACAGCCTGTCTGAAAAGTATTACATTTGAAAATGTCTTATAACCTTTTTGGTGAGGAACTGTTCAGGTTAATTTTGATAAATTATAATATGAATACTGGAGATGTGAAGCAACCTGAATGTCTGTTGACGGGTGAATGGATAAGCCAAATGTGGTGTATAATAGAACAGAGATGGTTCAGCCTTTAAAACAAAAAGGGAAATTTTGTCATATGCTACAACATGGATGAACCGTGAGGACATTACGCTAAATGAAATAAGCCAATCACAAAAACAGATATTGCATTATTCCACTTAAATGAAGTATCTAAAGTGGTCAAACTCTTAGAAACAGAAGGTAGAATGTTGGTGGCCGGGGGTGAGGGCTGGGGAGAAAGGGGATAACGGGGACTTGTTCAATGGGTGTGGAGTTTTAGTTTTGCAAGATGAAAAATTCTTGAGATCTGGTGCATGACAGTGCATTTAGTTAACAGTGCTGTACTGTATATGTGGTTAAGATGGTCAGTTTTATGATTTTATTATCGCAATTTTAAAAGAATATTGTGGTTTTGAATTTTGATGAATTTAATACAAATGACTCATTCTTTTATCTCTCCTCCCCTCCTGGCCCCTCAGGAGTTTTGTCAAGCGCTTCAGCAGCCTGATGCTAAAGTTTTTAAAAACTACTTAAAGGTAGGTATTTGGAAGACTTACATATTTTCATACAATTAGGTGATATTTCAGAGTCAATACATACTACAGCATACTGTATCATACTGTAGTTTGACCAACAGTTACATAGTTACATATTTGGGAATCTCTTTGCTCTAAAATCTGCTTCTAAGAATCCACAATTAAAAACTATTACTACATTTCAGTTTTATGTGAAGGCCCTTTCAGCTGAGCTCCTACAAAAGGTTAGAGTAAGATAAGCACACTGAATTGTATATGCCTGACCATGTTGATACAAAAATGTCATTTCCTTTTACAGTTTTGTGATGTAACTAAATAGGAACTAGAGAATTGAGAGAGCAAGTAATATTTAAGAACAGCTACCCATATTGAGTTGAAAGTAAGGAACTAAAAATAAAGAAACAGAAGTATGTGTTACTTGGTTATATCCTATCTTGAAACTTTCAAATTTGCAAAATGGACAAAAAGTAGAATCCTCAGATTTGACCATGAAGGCTCTTTTTATAGTCATAAAACCATTGAATTAACCAAACCAACCTCCAAGTATTTATTTGGTATTCATTTCTACAGTTAAATCCATGAAACAGCTTTCTTGCCCTCACACAGCTAGTCACTCAGTCAGCACTCTGTGACTGCCTTGTTATGTAACACATACTGTCCTAACTGCTGCAGATACCAGTATGAGTGACTTTCTCTGCCCACAGGGAGCTCATGGTCTGGAATTAAAGTTACAGTGTGACAGCTTGAGGAACTGTTCTTTACTTTATTAATTATTTTCAACAAATTTCAAGGTAAAGCACGTGCTGAATTTCTTAGTGATAAGTAACTTAATGGTTCCCTGGTCCTTTTGCCAAAGGCATTCAAGTCAAGGGACTTCACTGATAAATAAGTGTGCTACCCTTCAACTTTGGTTCTACCATCTTCCCTTGCCAATTTTTCCCCTAGTAATAGTTTGTCAGCTTAAACTGACCAAAGAGTTTGTGAGAAGAGAGTTACTGTTTATCATTGGGAACCCTCCCCTTTCCCAGTTCCCCATAAAAGTACCTGTGGAAGTAACTTCTGTTAAGTAACTGATCATCACACTGGATTAAAGGACTAAAAATAAATTGTAACTCTGTTAGAGGTATCTGTTCCAGCAGGTCTAGGTACACTGTAGGAGGCTTGTGCTCCAAGTATATTCATCCCAACAGCATTTATAGTCTTCCTCCCAAGCGCAGCTTCTCTATGGCATTATTCTTCTAGTTGGAAAAAAAATGAAGTTCCTTCTTTTGAGCCTCCTCTGTTCCTGTCTGATTAATCCTTAGATCTTCCCGATTGTTTGCTCCTCACTGTCTCACTTGTTTTCTGTCTCCCGTGCTGCCACTCTGGTGTCGGCTTCTGTTCTCTCACTCTGATTTCCCTTCCCTTGTTCTATCCAGGTTGATCCATTTGAAAACATTGAAAAGTTTTCTGAAATTCATTCCTCTTCTTCATGATCTTCATAGGCTTAATTGTTGACTAAACAGTAACAAATTCTTTAATTTGGCATTTAGGTGCCTTTTTTTCTTTTTCAGATTCTGAGCTCAAGACTACCTTTTTGTTTTCTCTTGCAGGAATATCCCTTACTATTCCTGCTGTTCTTCAGATATTCTGCCTTATTAGCACTCTTTCCCTTTAGGAATTCTACCCATTCTTCAAGGCTAACCTTAATCATGGCCTCTATGTTTTGTTTATATAGTGATGATTCTTTTCTCTCTACTTAGTCAATAGATAGTTAATAATTATTATGTGAATGTCTGATCTACTAGGTGTTACAGATACAATGACGAGTGTGGTCCTTATCCATAATGAGTTTACTGCCTTCTATTTACTTTCTGGTGCTTACTTAACATGAACCCAACTATGGATGGGAGTAATATTGAGCCAGTGCTTAGCACAGCCTCTAGCCTACATATTCATAGTCTTAGATGTTAAATTGGAAGTACTTTTTTATAATCAAATAAATAGTCAAGGGATAACACCTGCTATCTTTAGCTTTGACTTGTTTGTTTCTTCCTCAGAATTTAATTTCCTCCCATTAACTTTGACAGTAGTGCCAGTCAGCAAACCATTGTCAAGAGCATGTTCCCCTCTCACTGCTTGACTCTCATAGCACTGGAGGGAGCACCATATTTTCACTAGTTTCCTAATTGAGTAATGGCAACATTAGTTATCTCTAGACTTACCAAGTTGTCCAGAAGAGACAGTTTTTGGCTTGTATTATGTGTGATTTATGGAGTATATGAAATGTTTTAGAATAGTGACTAGCACCCAGTAACATGGAGCCCTTCTTCAGGTAAAAGGTGATAATCATCTGACATCAGTACTAAATGAACTAATACCTTATTTACAGGTGTTCTTCCAGAGAGCAAAGCCCTGAGGACTAGATCTCCCCGTGCCTACTTCATGATCAAGAATTCCAGTTAATAATTTATAAATAAACAATTTTTTGTGTGCTGTTCACACTGGTCTTTTTAACATTGCTTTGAGCTTATTGCAGTATATGTTTTGGGATTTTTTTCTCTAAAATGGGTGTAATTTCCCCTAAATTACAGGTATGTGACAACATAGAGAAGTTGCATGCCGATTAAATCGTTCTGTATAAAAGTGCTGTTGTAAGATACAGCAGAGTTATCCTAGTACCTTTTTTTTTTTTTAACTTGAAACTTTTAAGTCCTTTATAAAGACCATAGCAAGAAAACAGTGTACTTCTTTTTCATTACTGAATATAAAATGTTTGAAAATTTAAATTTTTGTTTTATGTGTGCAGACTCATAAACTTTCATTTATGTGTGCAGACTCATAAAAAAAGTGGGGGGAATAAAATCAAAATTAACTTTTTTGTAGATAGCTATTACATTTCCTTAAACTGTTTCAATGCCAATGTGTATTCTACAAAACAGAATGGTTTCATAAATTAACTGATTAAAGAGTAGGTGCTGGTGTTATACATTTTTTATTAAAAAAAAGCAAATAAATTTTACGTAGTGAAATATATCAAGTCTTTTGGAATTATTTTAAATACTTGAGCCTTATTTTTTCATCTCTCCTTGATCTTCCATTTAAGGGACTGCACATACTGTATGAGTGTTTGGATGATTTAATTATGCTCCTAAAAGAGTATATCCTACTTTGTTCTATTAAGCAATTTAGAATCTTTTTTCAAATGCACTACAAAAAGCCTGTATGCATATGTTGATAGAATTAAAAATCTAATATTTTCCATCTTAACTGGATTTACTTAGGTCACAATATACCTTTGTGTTTATAATGCTTATAAGTAGTAGCTGCCGGTTTAGTTCCCCTGCCTTCCCCCGTTTGTATTCATAACTATGCAAGAAACCTTCCCTGGTGGCTCAGACAGTAATGAGTCTGCCTGCAGTTCGGGAGACCTGGGTTCAATCCCTGGGTCGGAAAGATCCCCTGGAGAAGGGAACTGCTACCCACTCTAGTATTCTTGCCTGGAGAATTCCATGGACAGAGGAGCGTGACGGGCTACAATCCATGGGGCTGCAAGGAGTCGGACACAACCGAGTGATTAATGCTTTCACTTTCATGCAAGAAACCAAGACGATAAGACCAGTAGCACTATTGGAAAATTAAGAAAGGATGGACAAAACTGAGCAGCAGAATTACTATAGTCATCATTTAAGTTTAAATTCCAAACTCCCAAGTAAGGTTTTAGGGTGGTTAAGGGTTTTTTCTAACCTTTGGCCCATGTGGTCCCTAGAGGTTTCATGGATGGGCTTCAGTGGTCTTCTAAATTCCCTAAAATTGTATCCTTAATTTTACATAAATATTCTCCTGGGGTTAATTCCAGAAACGATTTTAAGCATTTTCCTAACATAGAATAAAGGTGCTAAACTAAGTTAACAGTTAATTGTAAAAATGGATCAATGAGATGTATATTATACAGTCAGCCCTCTGTATGTGCAGGTTCCACATCCGTGGATTCAACCAACCTTAGATCAAAAATACTTGGAAAAAACAATTTCCAGAAGGTTTGAAAAATCAAAACTTGACACTTAATTGTAAAAATGGATCAATGAGATGTATATTATACAGTCAGCCCTCTGTATGTGCAGGTTCCACATCCATGGATTCAACCAACCTTAGGTCAAAAATACTTGGAAAAAACAATTTCCAGAAGGTTTGAAAAATCAAAACTTGAATTTGCTGTACTTGAGAACTATTTATATAGCATTTACATTGTATTAGGTATTGTAAGCTAGAGATCATTTAAAGTATGTGGGAGGATGTGCATGGATTACATGCAAATACTATGCTATTTTATATACGAAATGAGCATCCAAGGATTTTGGTATCTGCGGGTCCTGGAGCCAATCCCCTGTGGATACTAAGGGATGACTGTACTTCAACAAAAATGATTTTAAAAATAGATGAGTGAGAGCTATTGTTCCTTTGACAAGTTCCCCTGTACAGTGGGAGAGATCATTGCGTATGTTGCAATGATCTTTGAACTGATTGTTCAGAGTATACTGAATTGCATAGCATAGTAGTTAAGAGCTTAGACAGGCTTGGGATCCAGATTCAGTAGGTTCAGATAGCAGTTATGCCAGTAATTGGTTTTAAAACCTTTGATAAGTTCTCTCTGCCCCAGTTTACCCATCTGTAAAATGAGGGAAATAATGGTACCTACTTTATAACTAAAAATTCAGTAAGTTAAACATGAAAAAAGCTTACTGCAGCATCTGCTTATTGATAAGAACTATTGTTTAGTCACTAGGTGGTGTCTGACTCTTTTGTGACCCCATGCTATTTTATATACTCTCTTGTAACCTGCTGGGTTTTCTCTGTCCATGGGATATTCCAGGCAAGAATACTGGAATTTCCTTTCCTTTTCCAGAGGATCTTCCTGACCTAGGGATTGAATCCAAGTCTCCTGTTTGGCAGGCAGATTGTTTACCACTGAGCCACCTGGCAAGCCTCGAGTAGCCATTGTTACTGCACTGTTTATTCCATATATGTAAAGGTGACCCCTCCTTCTTCCTTCCTGGCTCTTTAAAGCCCTTCAGAAGATTCACGAGTGTTCAGAGTTAAGAGAAATCAAAACGGGCATTAAGAATCTATAATAGAGATTAAAACTTCATGGTACCTGCTGCTGCTAAGTCACTCCAATCGTGTCCGACTCCGTGCGACCCCAGAGACAGCCTCCCAACCAGGCTCCTCCGTCCCTGGGATTCTCCAAGCAAGAACACTAGAGTGGGTTGCCATTTCCTTCTCCAATGCATGAAAGTGAAAGTGAAGTCGCTCAGTCCTGTCGGACTCCTAGCGACTCCATGGACTGCAGCCTACCAGGCTCCTCTGTCCATGGGACTCCAGGCAAGAGTACTGGAGTGGGGTGCCATTGCCTTCTCCATCATGGTATCTAATCATGTGTAATAATTCACACTTTGCTTCCTTGAAGTTGTCTAGAGCACTTCACTTAGGGGGTGCCATAGCAATTAGGAAACTTTCATCATAAATTGCCTTACCTGTATTGTATAATAGTCTCCAAAAGCAAACACCCCAATAATTGTCTCAAGGGTGAATCTCACCTTAACAAAGCCTCACTGAGGCAAGAAGACAGGGATTTGTATGTCTTAACTATGGAACTACAAGTTTTATGAGGCCTGGTATAGTTTTGGGCCTAACAGTTTATTTAAATCTTAAATACTAACATTAAATGCTTCACAAACGGCTTGATCTTCCAGAAAAAGTATTTCAGTGTTCCTCAATGCAGTAAACATTTTGAATCAAGGCCTTCAGCTAATCACATTTTCTCCCATTCAACTTTGAGATGTAGGTTATACTGTTATAAGGAACTTGGACTCAAGGCCTTCTCCTTGGCATTAGATAGGGGTGAACTAAAATTAGTGGGAATTGTAAGCAATGAATAGACCGTTGTTAGAATGATTCCATCATTAAACATTGTTTAAAAGTTTAATAATGTAAATTCCTTTGTAACATTATAGTGGATTTTGTTTTCTCCGTTTTGTACCTATGATATATGATAAAAACACGCTTAAGGACTTAAGTGTTAGTTGCTGAGTCTCTGTGACTCCATGGACTGTAGCCAGACAGGTTCTTCTATCCATGGGATTTTCCCAGCCAAGAATACTGGAGTGTGGTGCCATTTCCTTCTCCAGGGGGTCTTCGCCACCCAGGGATCGAACCCAGGTCTATCGCATTGCAGGCAGATTCTTTACCTTCTGAGCTACCAGGGAAGCCCTAAAAAACAGGCTTAGGTTAAAAAACAAATTGTCTAAAGCCAGTTCAGTCGCTCAGTCGTGTCCGACTCTGCAACCCCATGAACCGCAGCACGTCGTCATTAGCAAAAAGCGCTGGGACTGCAATCCAGGTCAGCTCCATTCAAAAGCCTCTGCTCTTAAACCACTCTGCCACAGTTTCCTTCTTTCACTCCTGGCACCTGTAGTTCTCACCTGGAAAGGACTCCCGCCTTCCTCCTCCTTCCCTCCGGAATTTATCTCTCAGCAGCAAAAGTCTCTTGAGCCTCTAGTGCTGAGAAAGGTTGCAGTGCTGTCAGTGGGCCAGAGGGATCTCTAGGGAATAGCTGCTTGAGCTCTCAGCGGCACAAATATTGCAGGGCACCTGATTTTAGTCCCTAGATTCTCCACTATTGTCATTTTCCAAAGCAAGAGTACTGGAGTGGGTTGCCATTTCCTTCTCTAGGATATCTTCCCGATCCAGGGATCGAACCTGGGTCTTCCGCGTTGCAGGCAGACACTTTACCGTCTGGGCCACCAGGGAAGCCCAAAAGTGAGTGAAGTCGCTCAGTCGTCTCCGACTCTTTGCGACCCCGTGGACTGTAGCCTACCAGGCTTCTCCGTCCATAGGATTCTCCAGGCAAGAATACTGGAGTGGGTTACCATTTCCTTCGCCAGGGGATCTTCCCGACCCAGGGATCGAACCCGGGTCTCCAGCGTTGGAGACAGACGCTTTAACCTCTGAGCCACCAGGGAAGCCGGGAAGCACAAAATACAATCTAAAAAGATGGAATTAAATGAGCTTGTTTACATTCGATAATCTGGCTCCCCTGCAGCCAACGTGGTCTTCTTTACGTACGAATCTATCCCTGCAGCGATGGCCCCGCACGTGTCAGTATTCTGCATAGTTGTGATTATTATATGTTTGTAATCATCGGTCCCTATCTGTCTGCCCCACTATCACTGCACTGGGGGACGCGGCGGAATTTGCCGCGTGGGAATCTGAATTCTTGCGCTCACTGCGCAGAGCTCTCCGGCTTTACCCTCAGAGTAAGCGGGAGACAGGCGGTGGATGTGGACTGGGTCGGACTCAGACACCCACCCAGCCTCCTGGATCCTCGTCACAGAAAATCGCGGAGCCAGCCGTGCGA
Source organism: Bison bison bison (assembly GCF_000754665.1). Lineage (NCBI taxonomy): Eukaryota > Metazoa > Chordata > Mammalia > Artiodactyla > Bovidae > Bison > Bison bison. The sequence continues at coordinate 8,898,607 of NW_011494735.1, read as the reverse complement.
GCAGCCTTGGCAGCGGAGACTGAGGCCCAGGCCGATCCGGCGGGAGTGCGCACGCGCACCCGCGCGCCGGCCGTCGGTCACGTGGCCTCTGTCCAGGGTTTGCGAAGCCGGAAGTGGCCTGAGGCGCAGGGAGGCCGCGGGAGCCCGCTGGCGGTGGAGCGGCGGAGACCGGGCAAGGTAAGCCGGGACGGCTCGGGCGGAGGGGTTGCAGACGCGTGGGGCACGGGCTGCGAGCCAGGCATGGCCCGCGAGAAGCAATCCCGCCCCCGTGGGAAACTGGTGTGCTGAGTCAGGGCGGAGGCGGGGCGGGCGACCCGAGGAGCCTAGCGGGACCCGAGGCCGAGCCCTCCCCGACCCTGACTGGGCGGACACCGCCTCCAGGGTGGCCGGGGCGTGCGAAGCCGGCCGGAATGGTCTCGCGGGCCGGTCCGCTGCGTCTGGACTCTTCGCCCCATGGCCGGCCCTTTGACCCGGGCCCTCACGGGTCTGGTGTCGTTGGGCACCGAGAAAGAGGATGTATCCGTTACTGGGGTTGGGCCCTGGCCGCCCGGGCAGGCGGGCATTGATGCCCCTTTCCCTTGGAGTTAGACTGGCTGCTTTCTCCTGTCTTTCCGAGCGTGAACGCGATCGTTTGATTTTTCAGACGATTAAAAAGACATGTCATTAGGGTTTTAATGAAAACAGCAGGGGTTGGCTCACCGGAAGCTAGAAGCCGAAAACGTTTTTAATGAACATACATGTAATGCAAATTCCCAAACGTTTCCTTTGGGAAATGGCTTACGAGTGTATTTTCCAGCCCGTTTCCCGGGTGTTTTCAATAGGTGTCCTCAAAACAAGTTCTCCCCAATAATTGTGTGCGTAACCGAAGGCCGGCTTTTTTCGCTGTAGAACGCTGAATGTTATGTTTAATAAATGATTCACTTAGTGGTAGAGTTTGGAAATCCTGGAACTTTGTCCATATGCGGCGTCACCAAGCCGGTTTTCATCTATGGACAAATGGTAACTTTCAATTTGGACGGTATAAGGAAGTAGACTTAAGGCAGGATCGCCAATCCCGTACTTGTTGAGTGCCTGCTTATGTTGTGTCACATTTTTGAAAAGATTTATATAGCAAGCATCTTCTAGGTGTGCTGAGTCATGTTTTAGCATGCTGTTGTTGTGGGATAATTGGTAGATAGTTTGAAAAGGCATTTCCCCAATCATTGTGACACCGTAGTTTAATATCTGCATATGCTGCTGCTGCTACTGTTAAGTTGCTTCAGTCGTGTCCGACTCTGTGCGACCCCATAGACGGCAGCCCAGCAGGCTCCCCCATCCTTGGGATTCTCCAGGCAAGAATTCTGGAGTGGGTTACCATTTCCTCCTCCAGTGCATGAAAGTGAAAAGTGAAAGTGAAGTCGCTCAATCGTGTCCGACTTGTAGCGACCCCATGGACTGCAGCCCACCAGGCTCCTCTGTCCATGGGATTTTCCAGGCAAGAGTACTGGAGTGGGGTGCCGTTGCCTTCTCCATCTGCATATTAGAGAGCCTCATATCTTAGCTGATCAATGTGTTTTATATTACCCATTAGATGTACATAGGTACCTAATGATATTATTTGTCAGTTATAGTTAGCTCAAGCAGCAAAGTTACATTAATTAGGGAAGCTTTTCATTCTTGAGAAATACTTGAAGATATTATTGAAAAGATATTTGACAATTTTATTATATCAGTAGCTGATATATGTGTATTTCATATTTTGAAAACAGAATCTTATTTTTACTGCTTATTTCCCATAAATTACTGTATATAAAATTATTTATCTGAATTAGTTGGGGGTAAAATTATATTCATATATCTTAATATACAAAGATTGTTGAAGTTTGGACCTTGTCCATTCTTTGTGTTCTTAACCCTACTTGGAATATTGGCATTCATTAATTCATTCCAGAATATCTATTTCTGACTTAACTGTGAAAGGATGTTAAGATTAAATGTGACACTACATCAGGTTTAGATTGGCATGGTGGAACAAGTGTTTATGCTATTTAGCATACCTCATTTTTACTCCCATCATGGAGCACAAATATTTACAATATCCTTATAGATACACAGTTTTAGAATATTGAAGGACAAGGGTAGGGGTATTGTTTGTTTTTTTTAAAAGACTTTATTTTTTTAGAGCAGTTTTAAGTTCACTGCAAAATTGAGCAAAAGGTACAGAGATTTTTCCATATATTTCTTGCCTCTAAACATGCATAGTCTCCCCTGCTTATTTTTAAAGACTTGTTAATATACACTAAGTATGTGTTTATTTATATATTTGGAGGTTGGAAAAACTATCCTTAAGTTAATTTCAGAATTTGTGGCTGAAAGGTCTCTTTTGAATCCTGGTTGTCAGGCTCTGGGTTGAGGAAATTTTAAATTAGGAAAGGTTATGTAATGGCGACAATTGTTTTTGTTAGTGTTGCCTTGCACCTGAAAGAAACAAAGTTATTTTTTTCTATATTTTTGTTGTATTTTACCTTATTTTATTTAAAACACTTTAAAATATGATGCATCAATGATTAATCTCTCAAAACATTTTAAGGAGGTAAATTATCACTTTCATTGACAGAGAAAAAATTAGAAGGAAATAAATATTTTTTTCAGCCCTGTGAATTAAACTGAATATATAAGATGTCATTAGTTAAAGCTTTTTCAGAGCCCACATAGCATTTTAGTCTTTACTATTGCTGGAAAGTTAGATTTTTATTGGACTGTTTGTACACTTCAATTTAGCAGTAAATTATAGGTGCTCTTTCTTGAGAATAAAAGTAGCTAACATTTGTTTCTTAAATGTATTATTCCCTTAAAACAAGCATGCAATTTTTTTTTCTTTTCTCTTAGTATAACAGGAGGATCGCCTGAGCACGCCGAGATGCAGAGCACTTCTAATCATCTGTGGCTTTTATCTGATATTTTAGGCCAAGGAGCTACTGCAAATGTTTTTCGTGGAAGACATAAGGTTGGTACGGAGAATTCTGTGAAAGCACTGTATGTGTAGTTTTCTGAGATGCACGCTTACACTTGGTGGGTTTGATTATTTTGTCTAAAGAGAGTATGTGTTTCTGTGGTTATTTAAGGTATTGCTGGTGTCAGAGGCGGTGTTATCTACCTAGGAGTGGCAGAGGTCATGTGCTGGGGAAAGGAGAAAAACAGAAGGTTCTATGAAAAAAGGAACTAGGGAAAATTAGTGTTGGCCTTTTGGCTCTCTCCTCCACCTGGTCCTCCTGCGGTAGAGAGTGAGCTCACTGACAGAGTTCAGTGTGGCGGTGATTTGGGGTAGGAGGCAGTAGAGAGAGGCGTGGTGAGGAGCAGATGGGAACTTTTGAGGGGAACCCCCAGATGATTCTGCTGTGCTGTAGTAAGGCTTCTTGCCCCTGAAGTAAACCAGCATTCTACAGAGTAGATTGGTGTAAAGTGAAGTTATCAACAAGGAGCCCAGGTTTCAAAGGCTATATCCTGGTATGAGGTAATCAGAACTGGTTAGTGCAAGGGAGAATAGAATAAAAGGGCTAATCCCAGAGGCATTTCAGGAACCAAAAGGACTCTGTGTCAGCTTCTATACTGGAAAATGAAATGAAAGATAATTGAAGTCATTTAAAAATGGAGAAATTTAAAATCATTAAAATTTCTGTTCTGGGAAGGAAGCTGCAAAAATAATAGAATAAAAACATCCTTTTATGATGCAAATAATCATCTACTAGTTTTTCAGCACTAAGAATTCAGCCCAGGAGCTCAAAACACTTTTAGTAAGGAGGAGTTTCTATATATTTTTCTGTAGCCTTGAGACCACCAGTCAGTTCTGTCTGTGACAATGAAATAAATGTTCACAGAGGGGTGCTATTTCCTCTGTGGCTCTTAGGGAGTGAATCAGAAGTGTCGAACAGTTTTCAGCTTTTTTTTCACCTCCAGTTTTTAGAATTATCCACACGTTCCAGTCCTTGATCAGATTCATGGTGATCAGCCTTGAATATTCCTGTCCTAGAAATTGTTTTTGTTTCGTGCAATGTGCCAAGAAGAGAAAATGGGTGGCAGCACTGAATTTAGCAGTGAGACACATCTGACCCTCTGTCTTCCTATGACCCAAATTAACTTATCAGACTTACCTGGTATATGTCAATACTTTGAGTGGACCTAGTGATTTTAGCCACAGAATTTATTAAAATCACTAAAATTTTAATGATTTTAAGTACAGTTCCTGCATGAAGAGTTTTGGGTTTAGTAGCAAGGTGGCATTGGAAGGAACATAAATTAGAAACTGAGGGAGTGACAGGTACTCAGTAGTGGTAGGAACTGAGGGAGGCATATTTAAAGTGCCTGAGGCTAGTAAATATCTATTTACTAGTGCCTTTCCTTACTTCCCTACTTAGATATCCAGTGTCCTTCATGTTAGTACTTACATTTAGTAGGTGGTATAAATGCCTGATGACTGAAAGAATGAGTGAATGAGGACGAACTACAGTAGACTACCCTGACACGACCTAAAGTTCTTCAAAGGAAGTAAAAATGTTCTTTATCCAATAGAGTTCAAAAACCTCAAATAAGGGTTTGAGAGGCATAAGAATTGACTTATAATATTGCCAACATCTAGTTTAGTATTCAAAATGTGTTTTGAGAAACCATATTTGTTCTCAGTGACATCAGTTGGACTATACCCCCAAAATCCTGCTTCCCCCTTAATTACTGCTTGTTTAAGGATCTTTAATTGTATTAGCTAAACCCTTTTTATGTTATTGCTGGGAGTGACCAGGTCCCTAAATTTACTATTTGTTATTCAGGGTATTTGTTGTTGTTAATGACTAGTTGCTAAATCGTGTCCAACTGTTTATGACCTCATGGACTGTAACCCACCAAGCTCCTCTGTCCATGAGATTTCCTAGGCAAGAATACTGGAGTGGGTTGCCATTTCCTTCTCCAGGGGATCTTTCCAATCCAGGGGTTGAACTCATGTCCCCTGCATTGGCAGGCAAATTCTTTACCACGGAGCCACCAGGAAGCCCTGTACAAAATATGAAAGTGAAAGTGTTAGTTGCTCAGTAGTGTCAGACTCTTTGTGACCCCATGGACTATAGCCCGCTAGGCTCCTCTGTCCATGGGATTCTCCGGGCAAGGATACTGGAGAAGGTAGCCATTCCCTTCTCCAGGCAGACTTCCCAACCCAGGGATCGAACCCAGGTCTCCTGCATTGTGGGCAGATTCTTTACTGTCTGAGCCACCAGGGAAGCCCCATACAAAGTTTATTACCTACTTAATTTGTCTCTTTTTCATTAAGTTGCCTGGAGCTGCTACCGTGTGTGGATGAATATATATGCATGTGATAACTAGGTGAAGTTAAAGGGGGGAGAGCTTTAGGAAGGACATGTTGACCTGCACGTTGTGTATATGTGTACTCGTGAATCTCTAAATATTATTCGTAGTGCTTTGACTTAAGGACAGTGACTGATAGGTGACTGTGCAGTTGAATGGAGGGAAACTGGGACATGCTGTCACATATCCCAGTGAACTCAGGGGTATGTTTAGACCACAGAAGAGTGGAAAATACTGGCCTTGGTCACAGTGGATACATTGCAGCATTGTGTTATTTCCCCTGCTTGCTCTTTTCTTAGGATTCTCCTCATTTCAGACTAAGTTTAAGACAAATGTTCTCAAGAAAAATCTCTGTCGGGTGGTAATAGATTTGTTAGTGTTCTTATCCTGGCTGATCAAATGGTAAAACAGTATGAATGAGCCCTGGTTAAATTGTTCCATTTTCATTCTGTCTGAAAACAGTCAGTCGGTCTTTTCCTCTGGAAAGAATATACGTGTATTTGGTGTGGAGGGAGCATGGGAGAAAGGGAGGAGTGATCTCATCACACAGATGATGGTCTCTACAGAGTGCACTTAAGACTGAGCTTGTGAGACAGCTAAATGGTCTTAAGAAGAAGATCATGAAATTCTAAGATGAGGGGAGGAGGGCGACGAGATGTAGGTGGTTAATCTGGGTGGGAAGCTGTAGAGAGGGCTTCAAAGCAGGAAAAGCGCAGGGTCCTCGAAGACAGAGAGCCATGAGAAAGCTTTACGTAAGGCATGCTTGAACCCCAAGCTCATAGAGGAAACGAGCTTTCCACTAACTAGGCGGGTTCAGCCTTGGGTTGTGGGAAAAGTAAGGTTAAACTCAGAGAATGTGGCCTGAGTGATTGGAAAGAGGTGAGAGGGTTTGCAGGAGAGCCTTTAAGGTTAATTCTGTGAAGAACATGAGAATGTGCTGTTCACCTGGAATGAAGCATGTGTTTTGTACTTCTAAGATGCCTTCCCAATTTCGGCTGTGCTTTGTAATTCTGTGTTTGATGTACTTCAGTGGACCCTGAGAGAGTGAGAGTTGGGCTACCGCAGCTGTTTTGGTAAAGGAAAGGAAATGCCTTTGATCCTTTAGAAATTATGTGGGAAGCAGCAACCTGCCCTAGTCATCTAGGTGAAGTTGCAGAAAGTCCCCAGCAGCAGCCATGGTGCAATCCAGCAAGAAGGGTGTGCTCTAACCTTACTCTTAACTCCTCCACTTCCACATACACACATTTTATCCAGCTAGGGAATCTTAAAAGTTAATTGCCTTACTTTGAGATTCTTACTAAAAATTTCATATGTGGAATATAATCTTTATAATCTTTCTCTTCCTGCTTTGATTAGTTTAAAACTATTAGTTCCCAGAGAAACCTTGTGAGTTTCACTATTTCTCAGTCAAAATACGTGTTTGCCTTTAGTATTGTTGGCTGTCTTTGCCACATGTATCACAATGGAAGCTTTATTTATAATATGAAAGAAAATAGCCTTTTCTACATTCCAAAGCATACTATTTGAAATAAATATTGAGCAGTTGATTAATGTATTTTAGATTAAAAAAAAAAAAAGATCAAGAGTCCTAGTACAAACTACCAATGCTTAAAAATATTCAGGGTGTTCTACAAAAAAGATAAATTGCTGTATCTTGTTCTAATGCTACCTTTTTTATTTTCTTTATATTATAAGTAAATAAAAGCTTTCTCTCCTTTTCTTAGAAAACTGGTGACTTATTTGCTATCAAAGTATTTAATAACATAAGCTTCCTTCGTCCAGTGGATGTTCAAATGAGAGAATTTGAAGTGTTAAAAAAACTGAATCACAAAAACATTGTCAAATTATTTGCTATTGAAGAGGAGGTAAGTCATCAAGCTTTAGTTAATCCTGTCATGTTTATTGTTGTTAATACAATTCAGGAGAAATAATCTAACATAAAAATTGTTCTATAAAGAGTGGGTTTTTTAATGCTGAAAATTAAGGCTCATACCATCAAATATTTATTCTCAGAAACAGATATAACAATGGAAATTGTTGGAATGGAATGGACTATAACAATGGAAAATCTCATGGAATCAGAAAAAGTAGTTGAAGTAATAAAAGAATATACAATGTGGTTACCAGTATTATTACTAACAGCAAAACCTAAGCGAAGTTAAATTGACATAATTACATAAAGAGAAAGTCAAACAATGCAAGGAAGGCTTTATAAAAAATCTTTGGAATCCAGAGAGTGATATGTGAATCCAGTTGTCAAAGACAGAATTGATTTTAGTGGGAAACAGTGAAAATAAAAATGTCTTTAGAAAAATAGAAATCTCATTATTATGGGTAATCAAATCACACCTTTTTGAAAAACAATTTGGCAGTTTATATTCCTTATATCAGTGATTTCATTTTTAGTGATTACTTCTTAGAAAGTAATCAGAAATGTAAGCTATAATTTTATGCACAAAGATGTTCATTGCTGTCCTGTTTATAATAAAAAATGGTTAAATAAATTAGAATGGTTGATGGATAGTTAGCCAAAGTTAGCGATACTGAAGATTAAAAGCATAGCCCTCTGGACTGCCAAGTCTGTTCAAGACTTCTTACACGAGCCACAGAGGAGTTTGACAAACCGTGCAGTCAGAGAAGTCCCTCCAGACTGCTCATTCAGACACGAGCTGCAAGTTCAGGCGTCTCCAGGGCCATCTTCCCTTAAGGTCAGCTGGCTACAAATTTGGGGCTTCCCATGACTGCCCTCAGATTTGATAGTTTGCTAGAATGTTGAATGACTCACAGAACTCAGGAAGGCACTATACAGTTGACCCTCAAACTGCACAGGTTTAAACTGCACAAGTCCACCAATAATAATGTGAATTTTTTTCCACTAAATATGTACTACAGTATTACACAATCTGAGATTGGTTGAATCTGCAGATATGGAGCTACAGATACAGGGCGTTGACTGTAAACTACTTTCTACTGCATGGAAAGTCAGCACCCCTAACCCCTGCTTTGTTCAAGGGTCAACTCTACTTACAAGTTAGTATCTCAGCAAAGCAAAAGGATATAAATTAGAACTAGCCAAAGGAAGAGATCCATAGGGCCATAGGACAGAATATAGGAGGGTTCTAAACATGAATCTTCCTTTCCGCAAGGATACATTATCCTCCTGGCATTGATGTATGATATGATAGTACACACAGAGTACTGTCAACCCTGTAAGCTCACCCAAGCCTTTGGTGTGCACAGTTTTTACTGAGGCTCAATCACATATTCCGCATGGCCAAACTTTAGTCTCCAACCCTTCCTGTGGGTTCTGGCTAATTCCTTAGCCTCCAGAAGTCGAAACGGAAGTGCACGTCCTAAGATCCCCATCATAAATTACATTTTTAGACCGTCACAAGGCCAAAGCCCCCAGATAGAGACACTTTTAGCAGATAGGACATTCTAGAGGCCTATTGAATCAGCTCCCAGTAGCCAAGGGCAAGCGCTTAGACCTCTCTAGCTAAAATTAATTCTGTACTGCACAGTGGTTCGGTTCAGTTCAGTCGCTCAGTCGTGTCCGACTCTTTGCGACCCCATGAATCGCAGCACACCAGGCCTCCCTGTCCATCACCAGCTGCGGGAGTTCACTGAGACTCACGTCCATCGAGTCAGTGATGCCATCCAGCCATCTCATCCTCTGTCGTCCCCTTCTCCTCCTGCCCCCAATCCCTCCCAGCATCAGAGTCTTTTCCAATAAGCAGTAATAAAAAGAAATATTTAACAAAATTTCAGTCACCTGGGAGCATGCTTATATATAATGTTTTGTGAGAAAATGAGTATTAAAAATATATATGCAGTATGATCTTGATAAATACAGTATGGTGTACAAAGTGTTATGTGTCTATAATGTGATTTGTTACGTAGAAAAAAGACTGGAAGGAAACATACCAAATATAATTATCTCAGTGATGAAATTAGAGATATTTCTCAAATTCTCAACTCCTCAAAACTCAGTTATTTCATTATTTAAAAGCAACAGCTTTTTTCTTTTAAAATTATTTCTTTCATACTACTCAATAGTAAAGAAGTTTTTTAAATATTTTATAAATTTATTTTGGGGATATATAGAAAAAATTATAAAAGGAAGAAAGAGTAAAAAATGATAATGACTGCTGTACTTAAGATTCATTCACATTTTCAAGTTTCTGAAATGGGCATTATGTTATAATCAATGTGTATTTGTAAGTTGGTAATGCTTCTTTTTTTCCTCTATAAAGCTATTGTTAAATTGATGTTGTATCTTATAATCAATGGTACATTAAAATCATGGTTTAAAACAGATCAGCAGCTCAGATTCCTATGAGCTGACTACAACTTTGCTCCAAGGGGACCACTCAATTATTCTGCTACCTATTTTTTTTAAGGCTAAAACTCGGGGAACTCTCTGGCAGCCCGGTGCTTAGGGCTCTGGGCTTCCACTGCCTGGGGCGCAGGTTGAGTTCCTGATCTGGAAACTAAGATCCCACATGCCACATTGTACTGCCCCCCAAAAAAGCTATAACTCCCTTCTTTGAAGTAAAAGTAGTGAAAGTGTTTGTCACAAGAAGAACTCAAGTGTTTTAAGAGATTCATGACAAAAGCTCATATCCTAAATGTACTATTATGTATTAGAAATTAAACAATTTTGAAAGATCCGTTATAACATTGTAGCAGTGATTTTCTAATTGGATTTAGCCAGCTTTTACTGTGGTTTGTCTTTAAAGACAAATCCAATTTTAATATTAATTTTGGAAAGTGTTAACTCTCATCTGTACAGTCAACAAATATTTAACAAACCCTAGGTAAAAAGCAGTTCAAAATACCTTCATTATTGTAGCAAATCCAACTTTGAAATGAAATCAGATGAGTATTGGCATATATTGAAAATTTATTTTTTCGATTTCCCCAGTCAGTGATTTTTTTTTTCCAGACAACAACAAGACATAAAGTACTTATTATGGAATTTTGTCCATGTGGGAGTTTATACACTGTTTTAGAAGAACCATCTAATGCCTATGGACTACCAGAGTCTGAGTTTCTAATTGTTTTGCGAGATGTGGGTATGTTTATTTGTTTATATGATTATATATGTGTGTAAATATAATTTAATGACATAAGAATTTTTAAAAATAAATTTCTTACATTCAAAGCTAAAGACCTTTATGGAGTGCTTTCTTAGATATGATATCAAAAGCACAAGTACAATAAGAAAAAAGTAGATAAATTTCATCAACATTAACTTTTGTGTGTCTAAAGGACAGAGTCAAGTAAAAAGACAGCTCATAGAATGAGAGAAAATATTTGCAAATCAGATGTCTGATAAGGAATTTTTATACCATCAAGTCAACAATAAAGAGACAACCCGATTTAAAAATCAGTAAAGGATTTGGTAGACATTTCTCCAAAGAAGATATGCAGGTGACCAACAAATATATAAAAAGATCATTAGGCATTAAGGAAATGCAAATCAAAACCGTAAAGAGATGCCACTGCATACCCACTAGGATGGCTAAAATCAAAAAGACAAAACAAGCGTTGGTAAGGATGTAGAGAAATTGAAACCCTCGTATACTGTTGGTGGTATTGTAAAAAAAAGTGCAGGCACTTTACACAGTAGACTGACAGTTCTGCAAAAAGTTAAACAGTTACTATAGGACTTATCAATTCCATTCCTAGGTATTCATCTAAAAGAATTGAAAATATTTCCACACAAAAACTTGTGTACCAGTATTTATAATAATAGCAACAACAAAAAAAGGAAGCCCAGTATTCACCAACTGGTGAATAGATAAATGGGCTACATACAGTGGAGTGTTACTTGTTTGCAACAAGAATGAAGTAGTGGTACATGCTGTAACGTGATGCACCTTGAAAAATTATGCTTAGTGAGAAACACCAGACACAAAAGGCAACAGTATTTGTATGATTTCATTTATGTGAAATGTTCAGAATAGGCAGATCCTTAGAAACAGAAAGCAGAGTAATGGTGGTCAAGGCTTTGAGAGGAGAGTGGAGTCAAGGAGTGACTGCTAATAGAGATGTGGGGGTTCTTTTTGCATAATGATAATGTTCTGAAATTGGTGTGATGGTTTGTATACTCTGTGGCTCTATACTAAAAACTGCTGAATTGTATGCTTTAAAAAATGAGTTTTATGATATGTAAATTTTATCTCAATAAACCTGTTATTAAAAATAAAAAAGAATATGGCAGCCACAGGGAATAATATCTTCTTGGAAAGAAATGAATCAATATTTGAAGAATAGGAAAAGCCCAGTGTTATAAAGTATGAGGTTAGTGGGAATTCTTGAAATTGATACTGGAAGCAGTAGAGACTACTTAGGTTCCTAAGTATACTGGTAGTCCTGAGTTTCCATAATTGAATGTTGATATCTTGAAACTTATTTTTATATGTCATGCTTGGACATTAATCTGTCAGCTGTCAAACAAATGGTTCAGACTATCATTCTATGACACTGCATGTCAGTTAGCCCAAACAATTTCAGCAATTTCTATTAATATTTTTTTTTTACTATATTACGTATTGAGTCTAGTTTACTATTTTATGGAATTTTTTTCCCCAAAGTAAAAATTTTAATTATGGTGAAATATTATTTTTCTTGGAAATTTGTATTCTTGGGTTTAGGTAGATGGCCCACAGGTATATAACAAAAAGTAATTCAGGAAGTCATAGGCTTAAGATCATTGTGTTCCATTTTCTTGACAGTATTTAAGAGAGACTGGACTCTTCCTTAGACCATATTGATCCATGTTCTTCTAAAATTTCTCATTACTCAAGCATGAAATATAAAATCTAAGTATAATCTATTACTTCTTTGATTAAGATGACTTTGGACCAACTTACGTAAAAACTTACATTGAGTGAATAAGAATATATTAATGTTCATTAGTGAATCTGATGCACACACACATACCTACTTATGATTTCCTTTGTTTTATATTTATTGTTGAAGTGGGTGGAATGAATCATCTCCGAGAGAATGGCATAGTTCACCGTGATATCAAGCCAGGAAATATCATGCGTGTGATAGGGGAAGACGGACAGTCTGTGTACAAACTCACAGATTTTGGTGCAGCTAGAGAATTAGAAGATGATGAGCAGTTTGTTTCTCTGTATGGCACAGAAGAATATTTGGTAAGTCATGCATCACTAATAATTTTATTTTAAGAAGCTGGATATATTATAAATATGGGTAGTTGGTCAACCAGATCACTGTATAAAATGTCTTAACTCATGGCAAAAACTAAATTTTCTATTCTAATGAATATGGTATGTAATGTGGAATTAGGTATTGGTTTCTAAGGGTGTTGCTTTCTGTTAAAAAAATTCTTGTAAGTTTTATAATACTCTTAAATAATTTTACTAATGTTATGCATCTATGTTAAAAGAAAGAACTATCTGTACACTCCAGAAGCATCTAGCTAGTAAAGGCTTCCTTATTTGGATCAGAGCAGTTAATATATTACAAGCTTGTTATAATACAGTTCCCTGTAGAGCAAACTTCATTATAATTCTGAAGAAGACTCTCTTCAGGGAGGCTGGTTACTGAAAGATGAAAAGAACCATTATTAGAAACACACACAAAAAAATGAAATGCCTCTAAAAGATCTAACTTGAAATACTAGAAAACTAGAAAAGCTCCATGGTTGAAACAGTTTATATAGATGTGTTTGTGTGAAGTTAGTAAACATTTGAAACACTTAAGAAAGGCACTTAAAAATAAGTACATTTAACATGTAATCAGAAAGTTTATAATATATAGCTGTCACTAATTGGTTATGGCTCTGAGTTTTATTTTAAAAGTCTTAGATTCTGTGACTTTTTTCCAATTGGATTCTGTGATGGTAATTTTATAATTTGAATAAAGTCAAGGTGCCCCTATAACTTTATTCAGATTGTTCTAACTCTGGCATGCATTAAAGTATCTTAACTTGTTCTATCAATATGTAACCACTAATTAATCTGCAGTTGTATTTTGATAATCTTTTATTAAGAGTACTTAAAAATGGGGACTTCTCTGACAGTCCAGTGGTTAAGACTTCACACTTAGAGTGCAGGGGCACGGGTTTAGTCCCTAGTCGGGGAATTAAGATCCTGCTGTGCAGTGCGGCCAAAAAAAAAAAAAAACCTAAAAATGGATTATATTCACCCAACAGCTATTTATGTACAAGCATTGTTGTGGGAATTGAGACTTCTGTAGTGTACCGGAAGTACATGATTTCTGCTCCTGTGGAACCTACAATCTAGTGAGGACAGTAGACAAGTAAATAAGATAAATTCAGATAATTAAGTGTTGGAAAGACAATAAGGTAGCAAAGCAGAAGAAAGATAGCTGGGGAAAGCTTCCTTTCAATCTTAAGTCAACTGATACTTTAAAGATGAAAACAAGCAAGCCATGCAAAGATCTGGGGGGAAAGCAGCATTACAAGCAACTACAAAAGCCTAAAAACAGAAGTGACCTTGGATGTTTGGGAAACAGAAGGGATGACAGAATAGCTGGACCTAGTGAAAAGGCAGGTGATAAGAATTGGAGAAGTAAGCAGAAGCCAACCAGAGCACAGACTGGTGGTTTCTACCCTGTATGGTCACCCCCTGTTAATAATAAATGTTTTACAATATTCTTTTCAGTATCTTGAAATGAAATTCTTAGATAATATAATCAACCAGCATACCTAATTAAAGGAAGAGCATAGTATCTTAATATAAAGGAAAATATGATAAAATCATAGCTATTTAATATGTAAAAGTTTACTATCAATTTCAGTAGCAAACAACTGAAATCATTAGATGCCTGTACCTGTGTATGATGTTACCCCCAGTGCACATGCAGTGATAACCTGTGTATTGAATTGGTGAGTCATATTATCATAAGTCTTGTTACTGACATCATTTTCCAAAGCACTGAAGATTTCCTGATAAAGTTTCTAACTTAACAAAGTAGATTTATGTATATTGCATTCCTATAGCTACAAAAATACTGTTTACTTTATAGTCAAAAATACACTGTTTACATATAAAATGAAGTGAGATCTTTATAAACAGATTTCTTAGCTGCACAAATATCTAGCAGGATATTCAAAAGTCATGCAGGAAGTCAGCATGTTCAACAGGATGTCTCTCATCTCTGGTCTCTGCCCACTAAATTCCAGTAGCCCTTCCCAATGACTGTGGTGATCGAAAGAAACAACGGCAGTACCATACTAGCCTTTGTGAGGGTGATCCCTATTACCGACTGTCAGTCTTTCACATAGTCTGTGAAGGCCACAATTTAGCCTCTGCCACTAACAGACTTGTAAAATGGAAAGAACACAACATTAAATAAACTAACTTCCAAGTCCATGCTGATCTCTTGGCTGAAATTTTACTGTAGTCTATTTTCCTATTTCAGGTTATTCCCAACTCTTTTTTCTAATAGATTACACCAGCAGTTATGATATAAGACACACACAGCCTGAAACTCAGCAGTCTAGAAATATTTCTGTTTTTAAATGAAAATTTTTCTCATTTTGGAATTCCCGGACCAGATGTTGAATCTTCTCCTTTTTATGTGTTAAAGACCAAAGGGAGCACCAGCATTTTTTCTTCTACTGTTTTTAATATGATGGCTTTCTTAATATGAATTACCCAAAAAGTTCATTCAGGTTTTTCCATAAGATAGTGCAGGAAAACTCAAATGAACTTTTTGGCCAAACCGATTTAACCTGAGAACCTAGAGTAGGTTTGTCCTTATGCTCCTGTCCCAGATGCAGGGGCCCGGGCACACTAATGCTAATCCCTGTGCAAATACAAGTAGCACGTTCAGAAGAGAGCCTGTGGACCCAGATATGTCAGACCAGCATGCATCAGGCCATTCCAGCTAATCATTCTCAGCCTAGGGAAGGCTTCCAGCTGTACTATTTAGGAACTATATTAGTGCACCTTTTGAGGAGGTCCCGCTTTGTCTCCTAGAATCGCTGTATCTGCTCTTCCCAGGTTGGCAGCCTCATGTTCTTTGAAGATCAGGCATGTCCAGGTACTCTTGGCCTCTTCATAGCACCATTGATAAAGTAAGAACCTTCTGCTAGGACAGAGGTCTGGCTCGTGCTTCTTTAGACAATAATGCCTTATGTACCAGGCCACAGAATCAGCAAAACCACTCAGACCCTGTGTATCTGGTAGCCATGTTTGGACATACGTCTTAAGCCCCTCATGCTTGTCACCTCTTCTAATTTCTCATTAAAATGTATTTCCCAAAAAAGTCCCATCCATCCCCCCCAAAATAATCCAGAGCTCGTGACCCTTCGAGAGATGAATTCATAAACTGCATCATTTACAGTAGAGACACCCTCCCAGCAGTGTTATCCCAGTCCCTTGGGCCACTGCCGTATACCACAGTGTCATAAGGCATTGTTTTAGTTTGGGATCATTTGGGAGATCACTCTGCTCTGGTCCAGAGTACACTCTTATAGGTTTATCTACCAAAAATCTTGATTTACAGCATGTAATTTACATAAAGACAGTGTCACGGAAGCTAAGCATGTATGACCTCTGGCTGTCTTTTGCAGAGCTTAATGTCCATAAGAATCTCTGTCTGGATCTGTAAGCTCCTAAGCCACGCCCTATAAATTCCATCTGTTCTTCACAACTGTATCATAGTGTCTTCTGTGCTTAAGGACCATGTGGTGAACATCAGACCAGCTACTTATCTGAGTTGCTGTATCCTCCAACATACCCAATCAGGCTAGTCCTCTGAATTCATTCTAGAAATTTAGTTTTCATCTTAGAGCCCTTATGACTTGCTCACATGGATTGAATGTGAGGTACGAGGGAAAGGAATTGAGGCTGTCTGATATGTTTTAGGTATGAGCAACTGGGTAGATGATGATACCATTTACTTAAAGGGTAAATATTAGAAGGAAGCAGGTTTGAGTCAGAAGACCAGGAGTCTGTTTTTGATACCTTAAGTTTAAGTTACCTTTTAGACATTTGAGAAAACTGTAGGATATATGAATCCAGAACTCAGGACAAGAAATGGTTTGGAACGTTAAAGGATATAGGTAACATTTAATGCCACAGGCTGGAATGGGAGATGAAGAAGTAAGGCAATTGTCAGTGTGGACGGCTGTTTTGAGTTTTCCTATGGAGGGAAGCAGAAAATTTAATGATAGCTCGAAGAGGTTGTAAGGTCAATTTGGAGTTTTTTTTAATGGGAGATAGGAAAGCATGTGTGTAAGCTGAAAGAAATGAGCCAATAGAAAGGGGGGAAATGATGCATAAAATAAAAGGGGTAGTTTTAGGAATTGATTTCTAGATTTGATGAGATGATATGATGGGCCCCACAGCACAGAAGTGGCACTAGTGGTAGAGAACCCGCCTGCCAGTGCAAGAGACATAAGAGATGCGGGTTTAATCCCTGGATCGGGAAGATCCCCTGGAGAAGGAAATGGCAACCCACTCCAGTATTCTTGACTGGATAATCCCATGCACAGAGGGACCTGGCAAGCTACAGTCCATGGGAGTGCAAAGAGTCAGACACGACTGAAGCAACTTGGTACAGCACAGGTGGAAAAGTTAAGCCTTTGATAAGAGCAGTTCCATTGTAACTGGTTCTGAACACAGATTCAGGTAGGTTGGCTTTTGGTAAAAGATATAAAGGAGAGTTGATCTCTGATTGCTTCCATTTTCTCACTGTAGTATGAAGTGAGGTCATCAAAATTGAGGGTCTAAGGAGGTGGTATTGGAGGTTTGAGGAGAGAGAGGAAGATGTGAAATAGTCTTTTCAGATTGGGAAAGTAAAATTATTAGTAAAGTAGAATTTCCAGACATTATTGAATACCTATTTTTGTGTAATGTATTTCATAGAACACAAGTTAGCAGCTTTTTCTTTTCTTTTTAAAGCATCCTGATATGTATGAGAGAGCAGTGCTAAGAAAAGATCATCAGAAGAAATACGGAGCAACTGTGGATCTTTGGAGCATTGGGGTAACATTTTACCATGCAGCTACTGGATCACTGCCATTTAGACCATTTGAAGGGCCACGTAGGAATAAGGAAGTGATGTAAGTGATTTCTCCATTTAAAATTAGAAATGATTTTTAAAATGTATATGTCTTACTGTATTTCATCATGTTAGAGAGGTACACTACTGAGTATTGATCTAGCCATCATTTCCGATATTTTAAACTATTTGATTTTTTAGTAAGAGTACAACCTTATAAAAATGTATAGAGATACTATTTCATACTGTGTTTAACTATCTTATGTACAAAGTATAAATGGCATCCATATTTGGTCCATCCAGTCCATATTAAAAATATTGTGCCTTCTGAAATTTATTTCAGCACTATTTAGTCCTTTTTGTATGCTTATTAGTTTTTTCCTCCATATAACTAAAAAAATTAAAAAATACTTGCATGAAGTAATAGAACCACTAATAGAATTAGTGGATCAAAAAGAAATACGAACTGACCTGATTTCTTTAACTATTTCAAAAATAACATTTAATGTAATATTATTTTTCTAGTGTTGCTGTTTCAATCTAAAACATTTTGCTGAATGCATTTTACTAGTACATTATACATTTATGCAACTGCCATAGTTACTAGGAAATTATTACTATATGTGAAGTCACTGTTATAAACCAAATAATGGAAGAAAAGAGGGGTGGATTGTTAGATGTGAAATTTATGATAAAACTCATTTGTACATTGGCCGCACATCTTTCTGTTTTGAAAGAAATTAGTTGTTGATCTTGCCTCATGAGAAATAGCCAACCTCTGTACACATAAAACTATAAGGTGAGGTTATGAATGTTGTTCGGTTCAGTGAAGTATAACTCACTTGACAGCCTTAATGTGTTCAACTGTTCTTTTAGATTTTGACATTTCTCTCAGATCTTTATATATTTAACACTGCCTTTTATAAGTGGAGCTTTCCTGGTGGCTCAGGTGGTAAAGAATCTGCCTGCAATACAGGAGACCCAGGTTTGATCCCTGGGTAGGGAAAATTCCCTGGAGGAGGAAATGGCCACCCACTCCAGTATTCTTGCCTGAAAAATTCCATGGACAGGGGAACCTGCTGGGCTACAGTCCATGGGGTCACAAAGAGTCGGACATGACCAACTAACACTTTATAAGTAATAATCACAAGTGTAAACGTAAAATCTTTGGTCTTATCTCAGAAAATTAGGAGAAGCATATTTTTTCTTTTGTTTGTTTGAGGAGGTAAAACTAGTTTAGCTGATACCATGACTTTTGCTAAAACCTGAATGTTTTCCGTCAAGGAAAGCATACATATTTGTGGGAAGAAGTTATCCGTTAGTGTACTGATTTTGGTATAGCATCATCACAGCAGAGTCCTTTTTATAAAATCTCTTCATTAATGAAGGCTTTGAGTCAGTTTCTGTCTTTCTTCATTAAACATAAAGTGTGCCAAACAGTTAATCATGCTTTGCTGTCATAGGTGTTTTAAAGCAGTATCAGCATGTATTGCTGCACTAAGAATGGGTTAAATAAAAGTGTAATGCTCTTTAATAAAGGAAACATGACTTATAAACAACTGGGAATACCTGGTACATTCTAATATCATTGGAAGAATTTTTTTCTTTAATTGCACAGAAACTAAACTTTTTATGAACATTGATGCTAATGAATGTTCAGAAGCGCTTTAAGAAATAATAAGGATTGTTTTGCTTGACTATTGAGTGATGTATTCCTCTCACATTATAGGAGTGTTGATCCCTCAGAATCTTATTTACATGTTAATAAATATATTTAGATATGTATCTTAACAAAATAAGTTTTTTCAAGAGTTTATAAGCATTACCTTAATTAAGAATTCTGCCATTCATTCTGTTCACATCTCTTCTTGCATTATTCTCACATATCTCTACTTCTCCACAATCTGATCCTTCTCGCGTGAATGCAACTTATTTTTCACATTAATTTCCTTCTTTGAAAAATCTCTTAGTGCAGAAATCCTGGCTGTCTCTACTGAAGAAACAGCAAGCAGCTCAGATCAGTTGTTCTGGTTTCTTCTACTTTTTTAAAGAGTATGTTAATCTGCTCAGAGCACATTTATGTAGACATAAAACAAATAAAAAATTATGTCAGAAATACTGTCTATAAACTTACATAAGATTCTGATGTGTTATGATTTACATTTTCATCTTGAAGGCATGAACCTCTTATTTCTCTCCTAATTTCAGATTTTGTTTTAGAAAGGGCTGACACCTGTAAGGCTGCTTTCATTGCCCCACCTCCATCATTATTAGTATTCTTTCACTTCTTCATTCATCTCTTTCTTGACTTCATCTTTATTTTTATCACCATCATCAAGAAACAGATTAAGTTTGGCTTTTAATTTTGGTACACACATCTAATCCTGTAATGTGTATATATTTTCTCAATATGCAGAAACTTTCTGATACTGTGCTATGTATAGTTTTATCTTTTTTTTTTTTTTAAAGGAAGCTATTGTTCATTCTGTAGTAATTTCATGGTCCAGTTGACTGTGCCTTTGGATAATATGAGTAAGAGGGATTAGATGCTTTTTTCCTGGTCTAGAGACATTCTGTAACATAACTTTTTTTGTGTTTGCTCAATTTTTTCAGATGGAAAAATGAATATTTTTGTTGTGAACATCAAGATGCCGTTATATGGCACTCTGAGAACCCAAATGAAAATTAATTATGGCATATGTAAAATAATCGTACAGCCACTATTCTACTTCAGTCAGTCAGATTCAAAGTGTTTTGATTGTTTTATGGATCCTGTGAACATCAGTCGCAAAGTTTTGTCTAGTAGATAATTGTAGGTGCAACTGAGGAAATATTTTTGCAGAGCCCTTTGATAGGCTATGCAGTAACAAACTGCTTATTTTAATCTGCTTTTATTCCTCCCAAGGTATAAAATAATTACTGGAAAGCCTTCTGGTGCAATATCTGGAGTACAGAAAGCAGAAAATGGACCAATTGACTGGAGTGGAGACATGCCTGTTTCTTGTAGTCTTTCTCGGTAAGTACAGTGTTATGTACCCTGTTCTCTTTGGTGTTGGGATCTTTGTTGATTAAAGTCACCAATACTTAAGTGTAGTTTTGTTCTTAATTTTTCAGTAGATTAAAGCATGCGTTGATTTGTAATTTTCATCTTTGTGGAAATGTAAAGATTGATTTGAGTCTATGTAAATAATACTGCCAGATCTCTTTTAAGACATAGAGCATACATACATTTTTCAGATTGCTAATCACTGGTCTTAGAATTGTGTCCAGTGTGGGGTTCCAGCTTAGGACTTCGGTGTCTCTTGTGCTGACCTTCATTATGACCGAGCACAAATACTGGTACAGATAGGAATAACTAGAGTTCTAAGAAACAAACATTGAAGAAGTCTAATATTACCCTCATTTTCAAAAAGTAAACCTATTATTCAAAAGGTGAGAAATAACAGTTTTCTACTGCTTTTTCCAGCATTTCAAAAGTTCATATGGGTCTTAATATAGCAGCCAGAACTCAAATTATACATGAATCCTGTTATCACAGAGAGAGATTTAAGGTAAAGGAAATTAAAAGTAGAGAGTAAATTTTTTTTTCTGTTGTATATCTTTTTTTATTGATGTATATTTGATTTACAAAGTTGTGCTAATTTGAGAGTAAATTATTTTAGATTTTACTCTGAAATAAAACCAAGGCAATCATCAGTATTTAGAATTTGTAATTACTGAATTACTTTCCATTTTTC
Organism: Bison bison bison; assembly: GCF_000754665.1. NCBI lineage: Eukaryota > Metazoa > Chordata > Mammalia > Artiodactyla > Bovidae > Bison > Bison bison. The sequence goes on along the minus strand of NW_011494735.1, from coordinate 8,877,527 downwards.
TTGAGTGTGGGGATTGTATAATCCACAAGTGAACATATAGGTTATGTTTTATTGGTTTAACGCCTTTTAGAATCCGTGGGTGCTTTTTGTATTACTTTCAACATATAAGTAAATATGTTTATTCAAAATATTTAGACTGTACATATATACTATATATACCACAAGTTAATGAAATATGTTCTGTCATTTTATGTATTGATATCTGTGAAAACTAATTTAAACCAGTAGTTCCAGTGCGGAAATCATTTTTGAAAACCACTGGCCTGACAGTTTCATTTTTGTGTGTTAAAAGTCTCCAAAACTAAATTGTGTCATGCAACTAGAATTACCAAGAGAAAGTCACTTTATTGGAGAGCAGAAATTCAATGTTATAGTAGTGATCTGTGTTAAATTTTGATTTAGAAAAGTACCCATTTGGAAAATCTCAGGCAAAACTGATAAAATTTAAAGGGGTCAGGAAATGAGCACTCGCTGTTTAATGTTTAACTATATTGCTGACATTCACACAGTGTTTTGTCAGTCTGAAATATAGATTGCATATTTCAGGAGGGTAGCAGGCCTTATCTGTCTAATTATTCTTCAGTATACTAAGTTATAAATTTTTTTATAAAAATTGCTTAGGTATCAAAGTATGTTATATGATTTTTTTAAATACTAAAGACTTTGAGTACTAACAATCAATAATGAAAACAACTACCAAAAATGTAAGAACTACAGAAAAAAGATAACCATCTTCTTTCTCATATGTATTAGTCAAGACTAGATAGCCAGTGAGACAAATCTAACTCAGCTTGAGTGAAAACAGATATAAGTGAAAAATAGATTGACGTTGTAATTCAAAGTTCATGTGTGTATGTAACTCAGAGCTCCACTGAATCCTCAGATTCAGATTATCATCAAGACTTGGTGGGCTTTCCCGGTGGCTCAGCAATAAAGAATCCACCTGCAATGCAGGAGATGCGGCAAAAGACCTGGGTTTGAGCCCTGGGCCAGAAAGATTCTTCAGAGAAGGAAATGGCAACCCACTTGAGTATTCTTGCCTGGAAAATTCCATGGACAGAGTCTGGTGGGCTACAGTCTGTGGAGTTGCAAAGAGTCAGACACGACTGAGCACGCACATGCTGCGTACACATACCGTAAAAACTGTTAACAGACAATTATTTCATTGTCATGTAGTCAAGAATATATTTTTAAGATGACTTGAAATTCCATGAGTGAGTCTATTTAAACATATTTTAAAATTCAGGTAGTGCATGAGAAAGAATTAAGTTCTTTCCATTCATTTTTTTTTTTTTTAATATTTAAGTTTATGAGTTAAAGATTGGAGGCTTCCCTAGTAGCTCAGACGGTAAAGCATCCACCTGCAATGCAGGAGACCCCAGATTCAGTCCCTGGGTCAGGAAGATCCTCTGGAGAAGGAAATGGCAATCCACTCCAGTATTCTTACCTGGAGAATTCTATGGACAGAGGAGCCTGGCAGGCTACAATCCATGGGGTCACAGAGTCGGACAAGACTGAGCGACTAACACAGTCAAAGATTATTCTTAGTTTAATTGGCATTAATTGATTGCTAAATGATTATAGTGATTTTCCTTCTTGAAGAAGTATGCTGCAAAAGGCATATGAATTCAGCATAAAAAATTAGGTGTTGGAGTGACATGTTAAAAGGACATTAATGACCCTGAAGTTAAACCATTATCCTCATGACCACAGGGTTCCAGTCAACTGATCTCACCTGGATAGCCATGTATATACAATGTTAGGATGTTTGGAAAAGTGAGGAAACTAGGGAAGGAGAGAATCAAAGAAAATAACATGTAAAAGCCAACATAAAAATACCATAACCCCTGGTTCATTGACAAGTAATATTAAATCAAGGTTACCTGGCTTTCCAAAAAGTTGGTAGATTTTTTACAATTTTAAATTAATCTTATCTGATAATAGTAATAACAGTTCCTTTGATTTGTTGGTAAATATTATGATTTTGTACTTAGATTCTTCATGTAATTCTTTTCAATACTATTTTAGGGGTCTTCAAGTTCTGCTTACTCCTGTTCTTGCAAACATCCTTGAGGCAGATCAAGAAAAGTGTTGGGGTTTTGACCAGTTTTTTGCAGAAACTAGTGATATACTTCACCGGATGATAGTTCATGTCTTTTCACTACAACAAATGACAGCTCATAAAGTTTATATTCATGGCTATAATACGTAAGTACCTCTTTATATTTTTTCCTATATCATGATGTTATATAATAGTTACGTATCTTCACAAATCAGGTGAAGAAAAGATGTACCCATTTCTGGGTAGAAAGTGTTAGAAAATGTTTTGGTGCTTAGTAAATTACTTTTCACTTATCTTTAAAGTAAAAAGATTAATTTTCTAAAATTTACAAGTAAGCTAACTTGTTCTTAAACTACAAATTTTACAAGACTATTTTCCTTTATGTGCCTTCTTTCAAATTACTTAACCACATAACTACAATTAGCATTTACTAATAAATGAGCCAGGTTTTATTAAGAGTATTGTCCTGTCACTTAAAAATATTAAAGCATGAGTCTTAAAGATAGTTCATGTAATTATCTGCATATGTGGCCTAAAGCCCTTGAGTGCTGGGGAAAGACCCATTCCTTTTATCTTAAAAAAACAGATTATACCTACGTGATAAAAATCTACCCATGTGATAAAACTACATATAACTAAATCACACACACCTTTACATGTAGAACTAGGGAAATCTGAATAAGATAGGTGGATTATGTCAGTATCAAGGTCCTGATTATAATAGTGTACTATACTTATGCAAGATGTTACCACTGGGGGTAAACTGAGTGAAGAGTATTTAGTGTCTCTCTATACAATTTCTTTCAATTGCACATGAACCTACAGTGATCTCAAAATGCTTTTTTTAAATGAAAGTGGAAAGCATTACAAACCCATTCTATATGCCTTAGTTTCTATTTTAACAAGACTCAGGTAGCAGTTTTGATGCCTCATGAAATTAAAAAAGAGACTTTCACTGGTTATTTATTAAGGAATAAAATCAATTAGATGGAATAAAACTTTAGACATTTTGTCTAATATCTGTATCCAATAAGGGGCTTCCCTGGTGGTTCAGATGGTAAAGAATCTGCCTGCAGTGCAGGAGACCCAGGTTTGATCCCTGGTCAGGAAGGTCCCCTTGAGAAGGCAGTGGCTACCCACTCTAGTATTCTTGCCTGGAGAATTTCATAGACAGAGGAGCCTGGTGGGCTTTAGTCTCTGGGGTTGCAGAGTCAGACACGACTAAGTGACTAACACTAACTAACATTACAATATTATAAACATTGAAAATAATGTAAATAGAATGAATAAAATAATATAACATTAGGTTCAGTTCAGTTCAATTGCTCAGTCGTGTCCGACTCTTTGCAACCCCATGAATTGCAGCACGCCAGGCCTCCCTGTCCATCACCAACTCCCAGAGTTTACCCAACTTCATGTCCATTGAGTCGGTGATGCCATCCAGCCATCTCATCCTCTATCATCCCCTTCTCCTCCTGCCTTCAATCTTTTGCAGCATCAGGGTCTTTTCAAATGAGTCAGCTCTTCGCATCAGGTGGCCAGAGTATTGGAGTTTCAGCTTCAGCATCAGTCCTTCCAATGAACACCTAGGACTGATCTTCTTAGGATGGACTGGTTGGATCTCCTTGCAGTCCAAGGGGCTCTCAAGAGTCTTCTCCAACACCACAGTTCAGAAGCATCAGTTCTTTGGCACTCAGCTTTCTTTATAGTCCAACTCTCACATCCATACATGACTACTGGAAAAACCATAGCCTTGACCAGATAGACTTTGTTGGCAAAGTAATGTCTCTGCTTTTTAATATGCTGTCTAAAATATATTAATCATCATCTATATTTTGGTGCTTAATAGCCTGAATAGAAATGTAACATAGTTAGGTGTTGGCCACTATTTCGTTGTAAGAGTATATGTGTACATAGAAAGCCCACCTGAGCCCGAGCCAAAAATCACAGCAGAGGCTTTTTGGCAGAGAAAAATCACAACAGTGCTGCTGGAATGTTGGTTTGTTTCTTTTTTTCATGGATCTTTTTAGGGAGAATCTACCTTTTCCCCCAAAACATCATTTTGAAAATACCTGATTTTATTAGCTTATTTAACACATATTATATACTCATGTTGTAAGTGATGTTCTCAATTCCTTATATATTTGTCATGTAGTCCTCACAACAGTTCTGTGAGGTGAGGACTGTTACTCCCATTCTGCGGATAAAGAAACACAGCACAGAAAAGTTAAGTAGTTTAAGGTAGTAAGTAAGTGGTAAGCAAGCAAACTGAAATTTGAACCCAGCTGTTCTGACTCCAGTCAGTAACCTCAAACTGTCTTCTGTATTGGCTCCCATTTATGAAATACTAAGACTCCTGTGAATTGCACATATCCAATATAGGTGTCCAGACATAAAAATGTCTTGGAATTGACTGCCATACCAACAGACCATGTGGAATTTTCAGTTTAGTAGACTTTATAGTGTCCACATCAACAAAGCAGCATTTCTGTGGACTGGTCACGATCTAAAGTTTTACTGAGAAATAGATGTCGTGGCACTGGTTTTAAAAAAAAGATTTTACCTCTCATTTTATCCCAATTATGTTGTCCTTTTCGATTTTTCTCACACAGTGCTACTGTATTTCATGAACTAGTATATAAACAAACCAAAATTATTTCTTCAAATCAAGAGCTTATATATGAAGGACGACGTTTAGTTCTAGAACCTGGAAGACTGGCACAGCATTTCCCTAAAACTTCTGAGGAAAACCCTATCTTTGTAGTAAGCCGGGAACCTCTGAGTACCATAGGATTGATATATGAAAAAAGTAAGTTGGGATTTTTCTTGTTGTTCTTACTAGCCATTAAAAAACAACAACGAACTGGGAATTCCCTGGTGGTCCAGTGGTTACAGCTCCACACTTTCACTGCTGAGGGCCTGGGTTCTGTCTCTGGTTGGGGAAATAAGATCCCACAAGACACACAGCGCAGCCCAAGGGAAAAAAAACTATAAAAATGATTGTCATCTTCATAAAGTTGATTAATGATGACATTAATGTGGAACTTTTATAAATATTAAAATTTGTAAGTTAATCAAATGAGTAGTAGTAAAATTTAAAATCCTCATAGGTAACAAGATTTGACAGTAAATATTTTGTTTATAAAATGGTAAAATACTTTGTCATACATGTTTTACTGTAGCTCTCTGCTTTTAATATTTTACTAACCCTCAGAATAACCTTTTGTATCATAAATTTCAACAAATGTTTATTGTTTTCAGGGTGAATAGGACTCTTTGCCAGGCTTTGGAATCTAAGAATAATTAGATCTGTATTTTGGAATCTTTTAAATTATTAATTCTGATGGTGAAAAAAAAATTACCTGGAATTTTACATTTGTATTTAGATCTTTGGGATTTGATTTAGATTTAAAGAAAAGCATTGAACTTGTTATGTTGGAATATATTTAAGAAAAAGAGGTGAAACTCCTTAGAAATAGTTCAGGTAGTAATTTGTTAAAGAATGAGCATGTTTTTTTTTAAACCAGGGAAAGAACATTAAAGAGTTTTTATCACTAATGTTTAATTTAAAGGTAATTTAGAGGATAATGTTTAATTTGGAGGTTGATGTATAAAGGTTAAAATAATGCATTTTTTATTTCTGATTTTAACTATTTTATTTCATATTTCAGTTTCCCTCCCTAAAGTACATCCACGTTATGATTTAGATGGGGATGCCAGCATGGCTAAGGTTAGTATTTAATTAAATTACTATCTAAACATCTGAATTAAAATTATCAATAATGGAAGCAATAAAAAGTGTATCTTTATATACACCTGTATAGCTTAGGAAATTATTCATTTAGATTGTTATCCATTACAAATTGTCTCATGTTCTCTCTTTATATCTTTTCTTAAACACATAAGAAAATGTTCTTCATTGAGACAATGCATGTTTACCATTATTATATTAAGGATGAAATGTTTATTGCAGTTATATCTGTCCTTAGCTTTTAGGAACTAGTAGCTTTATCCTGTTTTTAATGATAAAAATAGGAATGTTTGAAAAATTTTATGTGAAAGTTTTTCTTACCCTATACCACAATTTAGCACCAAATATTGACACTTTGTATCTCTTCATTAGGCAATGACAGGAGTTGTGTGTTATGCCTGTAGAATTGCCAGTACCTTGCTGCTTTATCAGGAATTAGTGCGAAAGGGGATACGATGGTTGATGTAAGTAATGGATTGAAATTTGAAAATTGATCTTCACATAGACCTCACTAAATAACTGATCATCTCTTCATGGGTACTTTACCTCTTCAGACTAGGTAGGGTCACGTGCATGATTTTTACTATAGTACATTTGTTTCACATTTAGTTTACAAAATATTTAGCAGCTTTTTTTTCCTTTAATTTTATTCCTACAAAATATAAGACAGGACAAATAGTATCTGAATTTTAAAATTTTTAAAATTTTAAATTTTAAAACAGATCAGGAGAAAATGGGACTTCCCCAGTGGTCCAGTAGTTAGGACTCATGCTTTCACTGCCATGGTCCCATGACCCTAAGAAATGTTTTGTGGATAAGTATATATGTCCTCAGAGAAGTGGAGAATGAATGGTCTCTCTTAAAAACCATGCCTCTAGTTCTATACAACGTCATTTGAAGCTTTTGGATTTTATAGACACATAATGATGGACTCGTGTGCTCCTGGGCTTTAATGCTTGTGACAGTTTGTGTATACCCACCTCACACCTGTCCTTCCCTTCTCACAAAAACATACAGGAAGCGTTTCATCATTCTTGGTCTGCTGTTTTTTTCTAAGAAGAAAAAAGTATAAGCCTCTTTTTTTTTCTGTCACCTTTATGTTAAACCTGTCATTTATGCTTCAAATATTTTTTATGTGTTCACATACCCAACTTGTAAACCTATGCTTTTCTCTTTCTATTAAGAAGCCTGTTTATTTTTACTAAACGGTTTCTGGGAAAATCTAAATGTTGACTTCATTCAGTATCATAGCATTGTTACTAACAGCTCTTGTTTTCTCTTGCTCTTTTCTGTCCAAGTCACAGCTCTGTGAACCTTTTATTTCTTTACTTATTAGTTTTTAGTTCAATAAGTCATAAGAAAATAGTTTTTCATGTAGACCACTGTTGGCATATTTTTTCAAATAGTAAATCTTTTAGGCTTCATGGGCCACAAGTTTTCTTTGTTTTCATTTTGTTTTTACAAACTTTAAAAATATAGATACTCTTTTTAGCAAAAACAGGCATCAGGCCTTAGTTTGCTGACTTGATATAGATCAGAAGCTCTTCAGTTATATACTGTCTCATTATGTGTTTCCTTAGAGATCATATTTATTGATTTAAAGTATAAATCAGACAGTAGTCTACTATGAACAGTAAAAATTAATTCTGGTGGTATAAAATATAATGTTGTTCAGCTTATTTGTGTGGTTGAAGATTAATTTTTATTCCTTAATGTAATTTGAATGCCTTAGATTTCCAAATTATTGACCTGGTAATGGTTTGTGCCCTGGATAAGTGTTACAGAGATGCTTTCAGTAATAAAAAGGTAATTGGCTTTCATAATATATCAAGACTATTAAGAAGTTTGTGTGAACAGAAGGTAGTACATCAGTGTAATTAGTGAAAGACAACAGCAAATAAATAATTCCTTAGATAAACTAATAAGAATATTATTATTTTTTAGAGAATTAGTTAAAGATGACTATAATGAAACTGTTCACAAAAAGACAGAAGTTGTGATCACATTGGATTTCTGCATCAGAAACATTGAAAAAACTGTGAAAGTGTGAGTAGATTGCCATCTTACTGATAATAGTTAAAATGTTAACTATTATTCCATTTCTGTTTAATTTGTTTAGTTATTGTTAACATGATATAGCATGCCATGCAAGTCTTTCTGTTAAGGGACAACCTTAGATTAAGTCACTTCCTCACAAGGACAGAAATATCCAGTTGTCTCAGTAAGAAATGAATACCATCTCTTTGGTAGCATTTTCTCCTTCCCTTTGAAAAGGAAAAGGAATCTGAATTAGAAACATTTCAATTTTTTACCTGCTAAACATACAACTCTGCATAGGAAATATAAAACCTGTAATCAAAGAAAGTAGGAAGTTATTCTAAAACTGTATTTTGAAAGTAGTTTTAGAATTTGGGGATTATTCTTCAGTTTATTCTTCACTTCAGTTGCTCAGTCAACCCTTTGCAACCCCATAGACTGCAGCATGCCAGGCCTCCTTGTCCATCACCAACTCCCAGAACTTGCTCAGACTCATGTCCATCGAGGCGGTGATGCCATCCAACCATCTCATCCTCTTGTCCCCTTCTTCTCCTGCCTTCAGTTTTTCCCATTATCAGGGTCTTTACCAATGAGTCAGTTCTTTACATCAGGTGACCAAAGTATTGGAGCTTCAGCTTCAGCATCAGTCCCTCCAATGAATATTCAGGACTGATTTCCTTTAGAATTGATCGGTTTGATCCCCTTGCAGTCCAAGGGACTCTCAAGAGTCTTCTCCAACATCACAGTTCAAAAGCATATTCTTCAGCACTATATTAATAAGTTTGTTCTTACTTATATTAGTATTTAATTGACTCTTACTTATTATTCTTTAGTTTACTCTTACTTACTGTTACTTAGTTTACTCTTACTTACTATTGTTTAATTTACTCTTACTTATTCCTGAGAATGCCTTTTGAAACACAGTGATATTTTAAACTGCCCTGTTCCTAGGCTCTACTACTTGTACTGTGTAGAAAAAATAATAACTGAACCTGTATATACTGCTGACCTCCATTAAATCAGAAATCTAGTATTTTGACTATCCTGGCCTAAGACTGAAGTAAAGTTGTCTTTTATAGTTTATCTCTTAGTCTGAACATTTATAAATACAAATATATAAAATTGTATTTTTATAGAGACATCACGTTTTCTTGGAATTGTTGATTGTAGGCTTTGCATTCAATATTCTATTCTTAAATCATTATGATAATAGGTCAAATATAATTTATGAAACATCTTTTAAAATCTATGCCCATTTAATTTTTCTGTACTTGTTTTTGTACAGATATGAAAAGTTGATGAAGATCAACCTAGAAGCAGCAGAGTTAGGTGAAATTTCAGACATACACACCAAGCTGTTGAGAGTAAGTGTTTACAAAGTTATGACAATTGTAGGTTCATAGTCTATTCCTTTGGTGACAATATTAAAAATGAACTTTCCTAGAGAGATGATGTACCTAAAGATCTCAGGAGAAATAGTAGCCTTTTTCTACTGTAAAAAACTATTTATAATTATTTAAATACCCTTTACTGCATTGAAGTTCTTCATGACATTTCCAAATGCCTTCTTTGCTTTAAGCCCATTTCTCTCTCTCTCTTCTCTTCTCTTCTCTCCCTTTCTGTCTTTAGAATTCACAGTGCTCTTGCGTTGCTTTTGTGGAAATTAAAGCAAGTTCATAAATGTAATTTGACATGCAGAATGTATAAACTTGTTTAGAAATAGATGCAAGTTAGGAAAATACCCAATCTTTTCTAAAATAAAAAGTAAGGAAAGAAAGATTTGAGTTTCTCAAGGCAATAATTTGTTTCTATAACTGAAAAAGAAATTAGGACAAAATCTCTGCTGAAAAATGCAGTAGCATTTCAAGTAATCTCTGGATCTCTTACTAAAATGTGTGGTGGAAGAGCATGAAATTAGGTATTGTGAAATGACTCCTAATCCCAGATAGTCCCTGTTTACCCACTGATTCATTCCTGCCTGGCTACGTAATTAAGCAAGGCCTTCAATTCTGTGCATTCTTGCTTTTTTCTTCTTTAAAATGGGTAGTTTCGTACTCTGCCTACCTCACAGGTTATTGTACCAATTAAATGAGATAAATAAAAATGCTGTATATACTCCTGCATGCTTTTAGTATTTTAAGTATTCTGTCATGAAATGGATGTTAGAAATTTTAGAACTTGCTGTTATACTCCTTTTCTCTTTCCAAGCTTAGGCTGATTTTTAGTTATTTCTTTTCCTCAGTTTTAGATCTGAAATAGTGGTTTTCAAAATATGAGCCATGAACAATTAGTAGTTGTAAAGTTTAATGGCGTTGCAACCAGCAATGTTTTAAAAATGAAATAGAGTAGAAAATGTCAGAATGCATCACATATAAGGATATTACTAGTCCATGAAACTTTCTGTTCGGTTTTACTGTTTACGCTTTAATGATACTGGGTTAAAACAAAGTGAATTTCTTTCTATAGGTCATGATCAAAAATGTTTGGAAAATGTTTCTATAGAATAGACATGAAAAGTCAGAGAAACGGGAAAAAGTTTTCCCCAGTATCTGTCCATATTAAAATATAGGCAGTCATATTGTTGTAAACGTTTTCTATTATTTTTTCTGCCTTTGTTTTGGAGCTTGACTTACCAGCTCATAGACCTCACGGCACTTTCAAGTGCCGCTGTCATTTCAGCACTTTGAATTGAAATTGCATGTTTTCTTTCATGGAGTCCAAAATGTTTCTCATTTTTATGACATTTTTGTGAGGATTTAGATTTCGTAGGAGAATCAAAGCATGGATGGTTAAAATATTCATGGAGTCTTACAAAGTCAGGGCTTTAACTTCAGGCCATTTATTTTTCACTAGATTTCAGTGTTTTTCCTCATACATGTTGAGTTGTTGTGGCTCCTTCCCTAATGGAGACCTCAAAATTTTTTCCCACCATAAAAGTAAGATATATAAGTTAGAAAAGGTTATGTATATACATACCAATCAAAAATGATTATTAAAAGTTCTGTTCAGTTACTCTGATTCAGTTACTCTGATTCTCAGAGTAATTCTTGAAATAGCAGCCTCACCTCACATGAGAACTTGTTAGAAATGCACATTTTGGGGCCCCACCTGTTGAATCAGAAACTGATGGTAGGGCCCAGCAGTCAGTGTTGCAAGCTCTCCAAATGATTCCGATGCTGCTAAAATTTTGTCAATCACTGTTTGGTTGTCTTTTTATATATATTATTAAATGATTTTTTTCCCTATGTATATACAGTTTTTTTTATTTTTTGTATGACATTATAGTAAAGGCATTTTCCAGGTTTTTTTTGTTGGTAATAGCACTTTTTATTGTTTTTGACTATACTTCAGCATGCGGGATCTTAGTTACCCAACCAGGGATCAGACCCACACAAACTGCATTGGAAGCACAAAGTCTTAACTGCTGGACGGCCCGGAAGTCCCACTACTTTTTAAATAGACATTTAATAATATTACAGCCAATTGATTTATTATTAGTTTTATTTATTACCCCCCTAATGTTGGTCCTTCAGGTTGCTTGCTATTTCACACACTTTGGTGCTGTAAAAAAAAACTTTGTCCATAAACTATTTTCCATATTTTAGAACTATAAGGTAACACATTCTTAACATTAGTGTTAAGAAAGATATAAAGCATGAAAAGCAAGATATGAGTTTGGCTATATAAGAATTTAAAATCTTTTTTTTTTCCTTTGGTCTGCTCCACTTGGCTTGTGGGTTCTTAGTTCCCTGACCAGGGATTGAACCCTGGCCACTGGCAGTGAAAGCATGGAGTCCTAATTACTGGACTGCCATGGAATTCCCAAGATCCCTATATGTTAAATGAAAAAAAAAATGTTAAAAAACAAATAGATTGAGAAAATGAGATAAAGAGGCTTTTTCTGTTGTTGTTTTTTTTTTTTAAATAAACACAGCTCATAGAAATGCATAAAGTGAAGTTAGTCATGTCTGACTCTTTGTGAACCTGTGGACTATAGCCTGGCAGGTTCCTCCATCCATGGGATTTTCCAGGCAAGAATACTGGAGTAGGTTGCCATTTCCTTCTCCAGGGGATCTTCCCCACCCAGGGATTGAACCTGGGTCTCCCGCATTACAGGCAGACTCTTTACCGACTGAGCCACCAGGGAATTTTTTCCCTAACAAATGCATAAGGAAAACATTAAATCTGCAGTAAATAGACATAGAACATTTATAAATGATTTAAAAATGAGTAGATCTAAGTGAAACTCTGGGGGTAAAAAGTTCAACCCTGATAGTAATAGAAAATTGCCTATTAGGATAACAGTAAGATACCATTTTGTCTTTCAAATTAACAAGGCTTTAAAAATTATCCCTTCTCTCCAATCTTACCTCAGTCTTTTCCTGTCTCTTTTCACTCTGTGTTCATTTATTTCTCTGCCCATTTAAACAAATGAGCACACACATAACTCTGGGCCAGACCTGTTCCAGGCAGCAGAATAGCCACGATGACCAAAATCCCTGCACTCCTCGAGTTATGGGTGTTTGTGAAATATTCAGTTCTAACTCCCTGTCCTGAACTGGCTTAAGGCTTTATCTCCTTTTCCTTGCTGTGAGTGATGTTATGGGCTGGCTTGTGCCCTCTAAAATGATACACCGGGAATTCTCTGGCAGTTCAGTGGTTAGGACTCCATGCTTTCACTGCTGAGAGTTACGGGTTCAATCCCTGGTGCCGTAACTAAGATCCCACAAAGCATGCAGCACAGTAAGCAAGCAGGCAAATAAGTAAAACTGTATAATGCCAGTGCTAACAGAGTAGGGTGAAAAGGGCACGTTTGTTTGTTGCTAGTAGCTGCCTAAACCATCACTTAAAACTTCGAAAAACAATAATGTGTATCAGGACATTTAAAATATTCAAATATATTTATCCTTTAAGTCTAACCATCTTTTCTTTGTAAGTTATACTCAGATCTTTGGTAGATAAGTGATAAATTTATTAAGCTTAAAATGAACAGGGTCTTAGATGAAGTTTCTTTGCATTTTTTGTTTTTATGAGGACTTCCTTTTTTTAATCTCTAAACAATTTTGCATACCTACATTTATACCTGGGGTTATGCTAATAGTTCTCCTGTTTGATTTTCATGAGATAGAGTACTAACCATACTTTGTAACTAAAGAAACAGAAGCTTAATTGAATGATTACAAGTATTTTGTGTGTGTGTTTAAAAAAGAATATTTGATGTAAGCAGTGTTTATAAAATGTATTCATACTCATGTTTAGTTACATATTGTCATATGATAATTATCATTATCATACTGAATACGACCTAAGAAACTGTCCTTGCATTTAAAGGTAAAAATAATTATTCTGACTTTGAAGTAATCTACAAAAGAAATACTATTCAGACATTCAGCTCATTGGCATTGTGATTTTCGTATCTGATTTTTGGTAATCTGGATCTAAACACTTTGGTTTTATTTAGCTTTCCAGTTCTCAGGGAACAATAGAAACCAGTCTCCAGGATATTGAAAGCAAATTGTCTCCAGGTGGATTGCTTGCCGATACATGGACCCATCAAGAAGGCACTCATCCCAAAGATAGACAGTAGGTTATAAGTGCATTGGTAGTTTCTGCTCTTATTATTAAATGTCCTTTTTCACATAGACTCAATTAATTTATTTGGATTTTTCTTCCTAAAACAGTGTAGAAAAGCTACAAGTCCTGTTAAATTGCATCACAGAGATTTACTATCAGTTCAAAAAAGACAAAGCAGAACGTAGTAAGTAAAATTTCCCATTTGTTAATCTAATGAGTCAGTCCTACTGGTTGTAATTCAGTTGAATTATTTGCTATATTTAATAAAGATGTCTACATAAAGTGATTTATTTCAGAGACTTGATTTCTGTAAGGCAAGAGGTTGAATGTATTAAAAATTCAACCTTTTGAGTATTTCAAGTCAGGGATCATGGTCTCTAAAACCTCTAGTGGTGATGCATGTAAAAGAAAGGAATGAGATTTGCCAATAGAGACTGAGGGGAAGTAGAGAGGAGCCCCTCGCCAACCCTGCCCCCATCAGAAGGGGAGAGCCAGTACTCAGATTCACCTAATTGTTTTTCCAGTCTTCCTAGATCTCAAGAGAAGCTAGAAATAGACTTTACTAGAAATATCCTGATTTTTAAATGTTGACAATTAATTTTTTTTAATGTTAGCAATATATAGACCAAATAAAAAAATTTGTGGGTTATATCTACCCATGGGTCACAAATTTGTAACATCTGCTTTAAACTCTTAGGCTTTTTGAAGTAATAATCTCAGAAAACAGTTGCATGTGATTTTATGATTCTACATTTATAAAAGTAATATATATTTTTATTTTTAGGACTAGCTTATAATGAAGAACAGATCCACAAATTTGATAAGTAAGTGTCCAGATTATGGTTTTTTAATTATATTTATTTGTTTTAATTGATGATTGCTTTACAGTATTGGTTTGATTTCTGCCATACATCAGCATGAATTAGCCATAGATGTACATATGTCTCCTCCCTCTTAAACCTCCCTCCCACCTCCCATCTCCCACCTTTTCCCACCCCTCTAGGTTGTGACAGCCTCAGTTTGAGTTCCCTGAATCATAGCAAATTTCCATTGGCCATCTGTTTTATGTGTTAGTTTATATGCTTCCATGCTACTCTCTCCATTCATCTCACCCTCTCCTTCCTCTCAGATTATGTTTAATAATTATTTTTGGTTATATTGTTAATGAGATTCTTCTTAAAGTTGTGATTAATCACAATAAAAAATACATCTTGATATTGGCTTTATATAGAACTGTTACTGAATGTGCACATATTTGAGGCCTACTCACCTGGCTCCCTGGTTCAGAGGTTACAGAGATAGGAGAATAAGGGGGACAGTCTTCTTCCGCCTCCTGTGCTCTGATTACAGAAGGACAGATAATAGAGAACATAGGTGAGGGCACACCTAACCACCTCTAACCTTAACCTCATTCAGTAAATAGATTTTGACTGTTCTCCCCTATGAACCTTCTTTTTCTTCTCTTGCTGCTAAAATGTCTGTCTTAGAAACCTTAGGTGCTTTCTACTGTAAATATCCTAAACCCACAACAGTCGTTACAGGAAATAAATTTCATATATTTTAAGACTCTTTAATATTGGAAATAGAGACAGTGACATTGCTTTAAGCCCCTGATCATTTCTAAATTACAGGCAAAAACTGTATTATCATGCAACAAAAGCTATGACCCACTTTACGGATGAATGTGTTAAAAAGTATGAGGCTTTCTTGGATAAGTCAGAAGAATGGATGAGGTAAGTAAACTTTTTGGGGGGCGATTAGTGGTTGGCTGCCCAATATACAATCTAATCTATATTACACATTTTAAGTAAGGGTAATATTTCCTTAGACTGCTTATTAATCGATTCTTTTTGGTTTTCAGAAAGATGCTTCACCTTAGGAAACAGTTATTATCCCTAACTAATCAGTGTTTTGATATTGAAGAAGAAGTATCAAAGTATCAAGAATATACTAATGAGGTATAGCTTCAAAATTATCTAGAAAAAAAGCCTTTTTCCTATTAGGGAAAATTAAAATTCTTCTCCGTTTAAATCTGATAATGATTAAAAAGAGAGAAATAGGATATAATATGCCTGTATTCAGCTCCACTTGCTCATTTGTGATATGTATTTTTTTAATGTACATAGTATAACATTTACCATTTAAATCATTTTTAAAGATATTTATTTATTTATTTAGTCTTCCCTGGTGGCTCAGACAGGAAAGAATCTGCTTGCAATGCAGGAGACCCAGGTTCTGTCCCTCAGTCAGGAGGCTCCCCTGGAGAAGGGCATAGGCAGCCTGCTCCAGTATTCTTGCCTGGAGACTCCCATGGACAGAGGAGCCCGGCAGTACAGTCCATGGGGTGGCAGAGAGTTGGACTCGACTGAGCAGCTGGCGCGCCTGTTTGTGTGCCTGTGCTCGTCTCAGTTGTCGCAGGGGCTCTTCCGTTGTGGTGAACACACTCTCTAGTTCTGGCACTCAGGCTCTCCAGTTGTGGTGCAGACTCTAGAGTGAGTGGGCTCAGTAGCTATGGTTGCTCCACAGCAGGTGGGATTATTAGTTCCCCAACCAGAAATCAAACCCATGTCCCCTGCACTGCACAATGGATTGTTAACCAGTGGACCACCAGGGGAGTCCATATGATACATATTTGGAGCCAAGTTTCAAGAACTTAGATGTTTTTAATTATAAAACATCTAATCATTTTTTATCATCTAAAATTTTTTTAAAAAGTTTTAGTTTAAGTATTATTGATAGTTTTGAAATTACAGCGTAAAGTTATAATAGGCTTATTAAAACCTGTAATATTTGTTCCAAGATCTGTAGTAAGTATTCTGTTCTGTGATTGATGTGTTTTTTTTGTTTTTGATGTTTTAGTTACAAGAAACTTTGCCACAGAAAATGTTCGCAGCCTCCAGTGGAATCAAACATACCATGACCCCAATTTATCCATGTTCTAACACATTAGTAGAAATGACTCTTGGGTAAGAAATTTATTATTTGGTAACTGTAATGTTTCTATTTGTTTTTATTTTGTTTTACTTGCTCTTTTATTTTGAAATGTTTTATATTTGTTAGGAATACATTTGCTAATGTTATTTAATGGCTTAGATCAATCTAGAGAACTAAACATACTGTAAATATAATCGTAGAACATTTGCTTACTTTTTTTAAGCAGAGATACTTTCATTTTTATTTTGAATATAGTATGAAGAAATTAAAGGAAGAAATGGAAGGGGTAGTTAAAGAACTTGCTGAAAATAATCATATTTTAGAAAGGTGAGTAATTAAAAAATCATTCTGCCTGGTGATTATGCAATTGAGTGCATACATACGTATCTATACTTGTATCTGTCTTCCTGTATCAATAGGTTAAGCAGTGAGAAAGGAGTATTAAGTTAGAACCCTTAGGTTTTGTGAATTTCATGATACCTTTTAATGTTTGGGATTTTTTGGATAAAGAAATAATTATGATTGATTTCATTTTATAGAAGCGCTGGTTAATGCTAGATTTGGTGCAAATGTAATTGCAGTTTTGGGTCATGAATGTTAAATCATAACTAGGCTCAAACACATCTTTATTAGTCAAAATGCTGCTGCTGCTAAGTCGCTTCAGTCGTGTCCAAGTCTGTGTGACCCCATAGATGGCAGCCCACCAGGCTACCCTGTCCCTGGGATTCTCCAGGCAAGAGTACTGGAGTGGTGCCATTTCCTTCTCTAATGCATGAAAGTGAAAAGTGAAAGTGAAGTCACTCAGTCATGTCCGACTCTTAGCGACCCCATGGACTGGAGCCTACCAGGCTCCTCTGTCCATGGGATTTTCCAGGCAAGAGTCCTGGAGTGGGTTGCCATTGCCTTCTCCATGTTAGTCAAAATGCTGCTGGTACTGCGAAGTCACTTCAGTCGTGTTCGACTCTGTGTGACCCCATAGATGGTAGCCCATCCCTTGTCCCTGGGATTCTCCAGGCAAGAACACTGGAGTGGGTTGCCATTTCCTTCTCCAATGCATGAAAGTGAAAAGTGAAAGTGAAGTCGCTTAGTCGTGTCTGACCCTCAGCGACCTCATGGACTGCAGCCTTCCAGGCTCCTCTGTCCATGGGATTTTCCAGGCAAGATAGGCACCATTAAAATCAACAAATATTTACCAATGAGAGATAAGTGTGTTTATTCCTATAGCATACAAATCCATGCTTCGGGATTTGACGAACCCTTGGAAAGAATTTTCTGCTTCCTACTGGTAGCATTTTCCCTGCAAAAAGTTGTCTAGATGCTTGAAGAAGTGGTAGTCGGTTGGCAAGAGGTCAGGTGAATATGGCGGATGAGGCAAAACTTCATAGCCCAATTTGTTCAGCTTTTAAATGTTGATTGTGTGACATGCTGTTGGGCATTGTCGTGGAGAAGAATTGGGCCCTTTCTGTTAACCAGTGCTGGCTGCAGGTGTTGCAGTTTTCTGTGCATCTCATTGATTTGCTGAACACACTTCTCTCAGATGTAATGGCTTCGCCAGGATTCAGAAAGCTGTAATGATCAGTTGGGCAGCAGACCACGAGACAGTGACCATGACTTTTTTTGGGTGTAAGTTTGGCTTTGGGAAGTGCTTTGGAGCTTCTTCTTGGTCCGAACACAGACCTGGTCATCGCTGGTTGTTTATATAAAATCCATTTTTCATCCCACATCACAACCAATTGAGAAATGGTTTGTTGTTGCATAGATTAAGAGAAGATGACACTTCAAAACGACAATTTTTTTTGATTTGTGGTCAGCTCATTAGTCACCTGCCTGCCAATGCAGGAGACTTAAGAGATGTTTTAGAACCCCCTGGGTTAGGAAGATCACCTAGAAGACGGCATGGCAACCCACTCTAGTATTCTTGATTGGAAAATCCCATGGACAGAGGAACCTGGTGGGCTCCAGTCCATGGAGTCTCAAAGAGTCAGACACAACTGAAGTGACTGAGTACGCATGCACATGAGGTACCGACTTCTCGAGGTTTTTCACCTTTCCAGTTTGCTTCAGATGCCGAATGACCATAGAATGGTTGAGGTTGAGTTCTTTGGCAGCTTCTTGTGTATTTGTAAGAGGATCAGCTTTGATGATCCTCTCAGTTGGTCATTGTCAACTTCCAATGGCCGACCACCATGCTTCTCATTTTCAAGGTTCTCATCTCCTTTCAAAACTTGTTGAACCACCACTGCACTGTAGGTTCACTAGCAGTTCCTGGGCCAAATGTGCAACTTATGTTGCAAGTTGTCTGCTCTGCTTTATGACCCATTTTGAACTCAAATAAGAAAATCACTCAAATTTGCTTTTTGTCTAACATCATTTCCATAGTCTAAAATAAATATAAAATAAACAGCAAGTAATAAGTCATTAGCAAAAACATGTAAGGTGAGACATGCACATTAATATGATGTCTGACAACGTAACCACATTTATTTAAGAATGTATTCCAGTATCAAATGGCAAATTTCAACAGTGTAAAATCGCAATTTTGCAGCAACCTAATAGAATTCTTTGAATCAGTCAGTGAAAACAAAAATCTTTTGCATATTATTTTTCCAAACATTTTCTCATTGGAATCATCATTTTCAGTTCTGAAATCAGATTTGCTTAGGAGATGGCAGCACTCTGATAGTGTAACTCACAGAACCCTCTGCATACCTCCTTGCACGTGAGCATCATCTGTTCATTGAGTTATTGGAGGAGCTGAGTGTCTGCTTATCTCCAGAATCCTAATAGATCAAGGAGAAAAAGTTGGAAAACATATAGAGCCAATAAAGCCACTTTGTTGGCTATTTTTCTCAGACTCCTTGTCTGTGTTTCTCAGAGAAGTGAAGTCATATTTGGCTCATGAAGGAAAAGCCTTCTTTTTCCAGCCCTTAGGTGTTTCTCCAGAGTCGTCTCACCACCAAGATGTTAATGCAAGGACATCATGTTTATGTGGTGTTTTGCATACTTGAAGAGCACTTTCATGCTGTATGACCTCACTAAGCATGCATTCCAGCCTTGCATTCCAGAGTCTAGCAGATTTGTCAGTGTTCCACAGATGCTGACGTTCATACCTGAGAAGATGAACTGGAGCTGGAACCCAGCCTCCTATCTCCTCACATCATCTTCCCCCTACTAACCCTGTTCTCTCAAATAAAAGACCACACAGCTTCCTAAGGCTTGAAAAGATTAAATGTCAGGAAATCACATGATATTTGAGCTACATGCAGAAAGTTATCAGACACTTCTGTGGTATCATCGGCCTTCTTAATGAATTTAATGAATCGGTAAATCAACTTTTAGCCGTATGTGATTGTAAAAACTGAAATAAAAGTCTTCATCTACTGTCTCATACTTCTCCACCCCCATAGAAGTAAACAATAGTTTGTTGTGCATGTGTATTTTATAAGAATGGAATCATTCTGTTCACACTGGTTTAGTCTTTTCACTTAAGGCTATATATCAAGAGCACTTTTTCATATCCATACCTATAGCTTTAGTTTTCTCATTTTCAGCGGCTGCCTGGTATTCTAGCGTATTCATCTACCATATCTATTTAGTGCATCCCTATGTATTGGGCATTTAAATTGTTTCTAATTTTTCACAATTACAAACCATGTTTCAGTGAACATAAATGTTCATATATCTCTTCATGTGCTTGTGTAAGAATTTTTGAAGGGTTGATTTCTTGAGGTTTCTAGATATGGAATTGTTGGGTCTAAGGTTACGCACATTTAAATTTTGATAAGCTTTGTTAGTTTGTTCTCTGAAAGACTTGCTTATTATCCCGTTGAATGTTACCACTTTTTCAAGTGCCAATTTGTTTAGTAGATGTTGGTATCTTATCTTAGTTTGCATGTCTTCAGTTAATAGTGATATCAAACATCTTTTTATATGTTTCTTCTTTTTTTTTTTTTCTGTGAATTGCCTGTTAGGTTTTAAAGTCTTTTCCTATTGGTTTATAGCATCTACATAGAAATTATCTCTTTATAACTTCATAAATTTATTCAAACTAGTTTCTTCACAACTTTAGCTAAATTCTAAATTTATCCAGAAAGGCTGAAGATTAGCAAGTAGAAAAGATTATTAAAATTTTTTAACAAAATTTTATTGATATATTGAATCACTTCTGTTTTGTGAAAGAAAATCCCCACTTCCCAAAGCATGTCCAATAAGTCATGTTTTATGTGCTGGCTTGACAATTCATGGGTAACCAGACCTGGCAGAATCATAACTTAAATATTTGAGTGACCACTTAAGGATTTGTGCCAGAACAAGTAATAGAAACCAAGTCTTCTGCACTGTCTCCACATAGATATCTGACACTTCAGATTTTTTTGTATCTAAAATCACTTGTCATCCTTCCCAACTCAGTTTCCCCTGTAATTTCCTCCTCCTCTTCCCCTTTCTTCTCCTTCCATGAACATAAATTGTTCTAGACACTAGCTCTTTTTTTTGCTTCCTTTCATCATGTTTGGTAGTCTTCTTTCAAACTGTCCCCTGTTGCCCTCATCGGCCTCGTTTAGATCTCCTTCCCTCCCTCGTGAGCCATGGCCATCATCTCCTACCTGTATGCCTGACCAGCCCTTCTCCTCTGCAAACTAATCTTCCCAAATGCTGATCTAATCATACCACATAAATTCCTGCTACCTAAAAAGTCAAATATAAATTTGTACTGAATTCAGAGAATATAATAGTCTGATGCCAGCCTAATCACCCAATTTTATTCCTCCAAATAACATTCTGTTCTAGCAGGATTCCATTCCACACTGTCCCTGACTCCCAGCTCCACATCTTTGTTTATAAATCCCATCCCAAAGAAATTACCCAACCAAAGAAATTACCCAACTCTTCCTAATGCTTTCTAGATTATGGCACTCCTCGTTTTCTCTTAAGAAGTCTTCCCAAGCCATTGAGTTGTATTTTTTCAAATATTTATAATAATACCACTGTGTTTCAAATTAGAGCAAGTGTATTTTGCTCTGTTTTCAAAATAGAGCAAATTATAGTTGGTTAACTCTTTAAAAAGAATAGTTTGTTCATCTAAGAAGTATTTTATATTCTTTAAAATGTTAGAGGTCAAATAAATGAATCTTGTGAGATTGCCTTTTCTTCTTTTGTGTTTTAGGTTTGGCTCATTAACCATGGACGGTGGCCTTCGCAATGTCGACTGTCTTTAGCTTTATAAGAAGTTCGAGGCAAGTTTCAGTTTGCACAAGAAAATAATGTCGAGGCATTAAATGAATGCCTGTATAGGTGGTCTCTTGTTTCTATATTTCACTATTTGATGTGGTCATGTAAATATGTATAATATTGTAAATACATAAAAATATATAAATTTTTGGCTGCTGTTAAGATGTAATTTTACCTTTTAACATTCGTAATTATATGAGGACATTTGACCTCAGTTAGCACTTAGAAGAAAGCCATGACCGATATTCTGAGATACTGATGGTCGACTTTTCTGAGTAAGGCCAACTAAGTCATGTATCTCCGACTGCCTGCTGAAAACATTTTTTAAGTGGAACCAAAATTGGCATCCTTACAATCAGTAAAGGCTGATTGTTGACACGTTTGTAAGTGACAGAATGGTGAGATAGCTTCTGTGAGTGGAGAGCTGAGCCGAACCACTGTTGTACTAAGATCTCAGTTTTTTTGAGAAGGATAAAGTGGCATTATCCCAGTTATCCTCCTATCTGTTTAATTTCAGGTAAATTACTGAGCAAAATTTTTGAAGTGATGAATTATTAAAAACTGTTCATTTTTTATTTTGGCCATAAATGTATAATTGTCATAAAAATTTTAGGATCATTTCAACTGTTTTAGGCTGTACATTTCTTCTTTACTTTAATTCTGCTTACTATTTCATGAAGAAATATCAATAAATTTCTCGATTTTAATGTAACAGTTTGTATTTTTCTGTGTACAACAGTTTGAGAAACAAAAGTTATCTTTTGAAAAATAATGTGGATGGTAATGGTCAATTAGCCTTAGAAATTGGACGAGGGACAATTCTATGTCTCTTCTAAACCATTGATTCCAAATTTAGTAGAAGTTCTTTCATAAACATACGCTGTACAAATCCAAAAGAGAGCCTTCTCTTTGAAAAATGTACCCAAGGTTCTAGACAAAAGAATTGTGCTCAATACGAAATTATTTTATCCCAGAAGGATTAGGTTTTGGTTTTGGTTTCTCATTTCTTAGATGATTGAAGTATGATCGTGTACAACCTGTATATCATGAAGAGACCATGTTTTAAAGAGTAAATAAATTTTGGCTACTATGGACACTGGAAAACTGAAAACGGATTAGGATGTTATTTGAAATCTCAAATTGATATTTATTGTGGTAGGGAATTTTAAGTGTCACATGTACACATTATAGAAATAAATACATGGGTAAATGACATTACTTTGATTGTGACAGTTATCACCATCAAAAATTGTTTAGTCAGAGAATGTGTGGGGCAAGGGGGTGTTTAATCTCTTATAATTTTAATTTTCCATTTGACCATCTAACATGAATGTCTTTAATTGTGTAGTTTAAAAGTTTATGTCACTGAATACTAAGTAATAATTTTACCTAAGTTATATGGTCAGTTAATATATTGGAAAATTTCATTTTTATTCAAGCACCTCTAGAAAAGAACATCAATAAACAAACCCTTGCTGTGGGGACTGTATTTGTATAACTTGTGTAAGTTGTCCTGGTAAGATCAGTTCTTATCCACGCTAATAATTGGTTAAGACTTACTGTTTTGTTCCTCATTACAGCAGCATGTAAATCAAGCACACTTGCTTTCAATAGACTACTCTCAAGAATGCATCTTCATTCAAAACACCTTATGTCAATAAATGCATAGTGACTGCTCTGCTAACCAAATTTTCAGAGTTACTATGTAAGTAAAATTAGCTTTAAAATAAGTTACATCTCTAGTTTAGTAGCTTTTTTTTTTTTTCAGTATTTGGATATATTTCCAAAAGACGGAGATTAAAAATATTAAATGTAACAAGTGAAAGAGTTGGTGGATTTAACTCTTTTTTTTTTTGGTAGTTTTTTTAAGTTGATGTACAGTAATATACAATATTATATGTTACAGATGTACAATATAGTGATTCACAGTTTTAAAGGTTATATTCCATGTGTAGTCATAAAGTAGTGGCTATATTCCTTGTTGTACAGTATATACGTTTAGCTTATTTTATACACAGTAGTTTGTAGCTCTTCATCCCCTACCATATTTTGCCCCTCTCTGCTTCTCTCTCCACACTGATAAGCACTAGTTTGTTCTCTTTATCTGTGACTCTATTTCTTTTCTTACTATATTCACTAATTTGTTGTATTTTTTAGAGTCCACATAAAAGTGATATTGTACTGTATCTGTCTTTTTCTGACTTATTTCAGTCATAAGCATAATACCCTCCAAGTCCATCCACATTGTTGCAAATGGTAAACTTTCATTCTTTCCTTATGATTGAGTAGTAGTCCATTATGTATGTATACACCACATCTTTATCCATTCGTCTCTCGGTGAACACTTAGGTTGCTTCTGTATCTTGGCAACTGTAAATAATACAGCTGTGAGTGTTGGGGTGCACATCTCTCTTCAAGTTAGTGTTTGGGGGTTTTTTGGATGTGTACCTCAGGGTAGCTTGCTGTCATATGATAGTTCTACTTTTAGTTCTGCTTTGGTTTTCCGCAGTGACTGATCAGTTTACGTTCCCACCAGCAGTGTACAGGGGTTTCCTTTCTCCACATCCTCACCAATGTGTGTTATTTGTGTTCTTTTTCATGATAGCCACTCTGACAGGTGTGAGGTAGGATTTAATTCTTAATGTAAAAAAGAGATTATGGTTCTAATAGAAGAAATAGTCAAAAATGAAATAAGTGAATGTAAATTATGTGGGGAAAATAGGGATATCTTTTAGTAAATAAAGAAATTAGAGGTTAGGGAAGAAATGTGGAAAATAATCCCATCATATCTTCTAAAGCTCCCATTTCCATTATTTTGGAAATGACCAAATACTGTGTAAGTGGCTTATAGCCCTTGTTAACACTGTCAGAGTGTCTCTTATTAGATATAAAAGATCTTTTCCTCAAAATATTCCTTTAAAAAATATAATACCTACATCAGTAAGTTATCCAGAATGTGTTTTTGTTTGTTTTTCTGGGGTTTCTTTAAGCGATGAAGTTTGCTTTTTGTGGTGTTCTGTGCTGAAAGAGGTTTGTTATTTGGAATTAAGAAAGGAATTACAAATTATCAGTAGGTATAAACAGTCTCAACTGAAATGTCAGAACTTTTATTGTCCCATCAGAATCACAGCCACAACAAGAGCTAGTCTTTTTATCTTTGAACTGACTCCACTCAGAAGGGCATTTTTCACCTTGTACTTTTTGTCTCTGAGGAAGTGCTGTAGAAAAGTTACAGTTACTCAAACATTTAAAATGTGCGGGGGCAGACACTGAAAACATAAAGAAGTCTTAATGCTGTCATTTTGGGCAAGATCCACCAGCCTACATCCTATTTTTAGGAAGAGGAGAGTATCAGAAAGTCTTACACTATGGTTTTAATTGGATTTTCTCCCCCAATTGTCACTTATAAGCAGACTCCTAAGCAAATTCATAAGAACTCATGGAAGTAGAGTAGGAAACAAAAACATCTGACTTGGAAACAGAAACTGGTAATAAAATAGTTTCCTTTTGTGGGTGTGTATAAGTCAGCTCCAAAAATGTAGCGTGTCACATAAAAAAAGCACTGTCCAAACGTTACATCAGGCTGTTTTAAGGACTAATGTATGAATAAGTTTATTTCTTTTGACATAAACAGAATGCACAAAGATCAGTTGTTAGATGTAGTTCCAGGACTGATGATGGGTGTTTATCTTTTATACACTTCTTGACTTGTAAGAATCAGTCAAATTCATTCTTTCTGCGATAGATTCCTGCCAGGGTTTAAAATACATTTCATTTTTCCGATAAAAAAATGTGCAAAACAAATGGGATCAAGGCTATGGCTTTTAGAAGTAGCTTGTTAAACACCAGCAAGTCCTGCAGACTGCCGTTGCCAATTCTGTTGGATGCTGTGTTAGTGGGTACTGCTGACTTTGTCCCTGTGAGAGAGCAATTGTAATTCTTTGCAGGAGGTGGGGCAGGGGTGGTGTCTGTACTTAAAAATTATCAAGTGTTGCATTAGGTTAGAGTTTCTGAAGCTTAAAACTCTTTCTTTAGAAAGAACATCTATTAATACAGTTTCTAGTTATGAGGGCTAAGGTCCAAAGGACAGACCGAAGGAATGACAGAGGAAGGGGATTTAGGGCTGACAGGTGGTCCCCAGACATATTGGCTGAGAGAGAGTTCACAGCTAAAGTGTCACATGCGGGTGTTACTGTGTTTTCCTCATCCACGCTCTCGTGGAGGGCTGTTCTGAAGCACTCAATAGTACTGGCTATGGCCATCAAAAGTGACTTTAACAAGACATTCAGAAGAATAGCCCGGCTCTTTTACTGGTTCCCCAGGTCACTAACCTGCTCAAAGAATCGGAAATCCAAGTTGCTCTGGAGCCAGGGGCGAGGTAAGATATCTGAGGCTAATGCTTCATTTGAATACATTTTTTTCTGTTAGTAAAATGGAGCCTCTCTCAAGTAGGGAGGAAAAAAAAAAGCTCTTAAAACCTTTAAAAAGTTACTTAACATGGTTTTCTGAGAGAAAATTAAGAGAAAGCAATTTGAAGATGAGATATTAAAAGCCATGAACATTTTATAATCCAGTTTTGCTCTATAGGCATTTGGGTTTGGAGACGTTTTCTAAAGAGAGATGGAGAATGCTTAGCTTTTTTTTTAAAAAAAAAAAAGGAGCTCTTATCAGTGAATCTCAATTTGCTTGTGGAATTAAAATACCTTAGAATAAGCAAAAAAAGAATAATCAAATACATTCCCCTTCTCACAGAAAATTTAAAAAGTCAATGGACCATTTTATTTCTTTGGGTCAGTTTATACAGCATATTTTAGTCAAGCATTAAGGTAAGATTTTAAAGCACCTTCTGTGTACCACTGCATTTCCGTCTGGTCCTGCCTGGCTGGAATATGAGGAGTCCTAGGACGGGGTGGAGGGAAGAGGATACCTGGCTCCTTCTGCAGAGCCCAGCTCTCACTTTCCTAGCCTGCACCTGGGGGAGGTCTGGGAGTGCCGCTGGGAACGAGGTGAGCAGACGCTCTTCCTTCAGTGTCTCATCTTGCAGCGGACTCAAAACTTAGAGCTTTTTGACACCCATGTGGCTCTGCATGTTATATAAGAGCTTAACGTTTACCCTTTGTCTGGTAGGTAATCCAGCATAATATGATGATATGATAGAAGAGCCACCACCACATCTTCCTTTAACTGATGCAGAAATGACTGTGGGTATCTGATTAAGAACTTTACAAAATGTAGGGCCTAGTACATTTCAGTCATCTCTTTTTCCTTAAACTGATACTTCCATTCTTTTTCACTATCAAAATGTGTATAATCTAGCTTAATAGTTTAAAACTCTCAGGGGATGGGTGTGTGTGTGTGCACGTGTGAATTATACTGCAAGGAAGTTAATCTAAATTAAAAGTTATTATATCATTAATAATTATTAAGCATGTTGATGGAAATAGCACATCTAGATCAAAACCTGCCACACAAGTTCTGAATAGATGTCTGCTTCTATTTCTAGTCCTAATGGTGCATTCAAGAAAGCTAATTTTTGATCCTTGAAAGCAAAAAAAAAAAAAAGTGTTGTAGGTTCTCCAAATGGGAGCCTAGATATATGTATTAAATATGAATATGGTGTTTCACTCCTCTGGATTCCTGTTACTATTCCTGCTAGCTGAGAAGTATTGAGGTCATTACTGAAAAGAGGACACTGAAAAAAAAAAATGACTGATTGAAATTGGGGGTGTTGATGTAGCCTCTGGCTACATTAATGTCTTAGAATTAGACGGACCTTAAATGTCCGTGAGCCCAAGAACAAATGCAAAATTAAACAACTGGGATTTCTTAAAGAAGCGTAATAATTTGCCCAAGACACGGAGCTGAAAAGTGACATAGTCCGGGGAAGTGAATTTTGGTTTCATCTTTGCCTGAGTTTGAGCTCTTCACCCCACTTCAGAGCCCTCCTGGATCTGTTCCCCCAAATCATGAGAACATAGCCCTTCTACTTGCTGCATTGATCTCATCTCTAGAAGAGAGGGGGAGTCTGTGAAACTACGAGAAGTTCAACTTACGAAGCTTCAAATTTTTAATTTCGTACTTATAAGTGCTTTAGAAACAGCAGACCTTTTTGGAACACCAGGAGGCATGAAAGCAAGTACTTTTGGAAATGCAGTGTTTCCTGTGACATGGTTTTCTAGACAGATCCGGAAAGTTCAAAGTAGAACACCTTTGAAAATACCAAAAAGCCTATGTTACAGGATGAATCTTCTCTAGGCTCAAAACTTTCTTTTTTTGAGAGCATATAAAGTAATAATAGAAATTGCAACAAAGCTTCTGTTTCCCAGATGTCAAATCTATTATTTTCATCTCAGCTCCTGCTGGAGGACATAGGGAGAAATTGGCAAGGACCCGCCTTTAGCTTCTTTTAGTCACCAAAACACCAGCATGGTGATAGACCCATGGTAGGACATGCTCAGTGCTGTTGATGAAATGTGTGGTTAAGATGTTTTAATTCTTCATCCCACCCTCTCACCTGACCCAGCAGGCACACAAAAGAACACAAACATGCATACATACACACAGCATCTAATCAAGTCTTGTCAACGGCGATTTTAGGACTGGTCACTATCAAATGATTTGGATGATTTGTCAAGAGAATTGAGAACTCATTCATGATAATGACCAGGAGTGCCAACCCAAGAAATTAAGGGACCAGAAGTCTCCCCCTCTCCCACCCCCCAAACGATTTGGCTGTGATTTCTATAGCCATCCACCTACTTGGTTTCAGCTAATGAAGCTGGGGATTCCACAGTTTCTCTGTCCCAGGAGGGGTTTAAAATGCAACAAAACAAAACATTTACAGGACTAATCCTGAGAATCTGGTTCCCTGGGGAAGAAAGAAGAGCAAGGATTTCCTCAATTCTATCCCCTCCCACTGCTTTGAGTTGCTGAACCCCCTCTGGGAATCCAGAATAGTGTTACTTCTAGAGCAGCTACATTTTCCAAACCCAAGGTGTCAGGCACAGGGACGTGGTGTGAAGGGATGGGAGCTGACCATTGATTGATTGCAGGGGAAAGAAAGATGCCCACGTTTTTTTCTCTGAGATCACTTCTCTGTTCATTTGCTTAAAACCACATGGGCTTCCTTGTTTGGACGCTACTGTGTAGATAAAAATGTCCCTGTAGGTCCAGAAACCCCTCTTTGCCCCCCAGGTCTGCCAGGCTTCAGCAAGTGCTCTCTCTAAAGATCAGCTCCCAAATTTGTATATGATCCAGAGTCACTTATAGCCTAAGACCAAAGACTGAATTTGGGGATGGAAAAAGCAAGCTGCAACAAGCACAAATGTTTTTAACAAAGTGGCCTTCACCTCGGGCTGATCTGCCCACAACCCAGTTCTGAGTGGGTCAGTTGACCAGGGAGGGGCTGGAAAGCTGGTGGTGGAAGGGAGGTCCAGAGTCCCATTGGATTGCTGTTGTCACTTGCTAGCTGTTCTGGCTTCAGTCATTCTTCCTTCTTCCCTTCCTTCCTCCCATCATGCTCCCAGCTTCCCCCAGAGTGAGGTTTCTAAAGCACATGTATGCTCCCGTCACTGTCCCTCCCGAGTCACACACTGCATTGTAGCTTCCTGCTGCTTACAGTTTCGTTTTGGTTTTTTTTCTGATTCTCCTGCACCACTTATGCCCAGAACACCTCTCATGATGCTCCATGGTGTCAAGGTGCAGGGTCTAAAGAGGGCGCCAATGCTCTATTTGAGATCCGCTGACTTTTAAGGTACTGACTCCTTTGTATGCCATTCAAGGCCCAGCTCGATCCAGCCTACATAGCCAGTCCCATCTCCACATACTTCCTACATTGCATCCTCTGCAATAACTACATCCACGTCGTGCTGATACACAGACTCAGATACCTGTAAAATTCCAGATGTGACTTAACCAAAAGGAAAGACTTCCCTTGTGGCTCAGCTGGTAAAGAATCTGCCTGCAATGTGGGAGACCTGGGTTCAATCCCTGGGTTGGGAAGATCCCCTAGAGAAGGCAATAGTTACCCACTCCAATATTCTTGCCTGGAGAATTTCATGGATAGAGGAGCCTGGCGGGCTACCCACAGTACATGGGGTTGCAAAGAGTAGGACACAACTGAATGACAAACACTTTCATTAACCAAAAGGAAAAGTATCGGGTATAAGAAAAATGGGAAATGGGGGGATTCTGGCAACCTGAAGAGCTCAGGTTCCGACTTCATCCTGTTGATCCAGTTGTTGGGCATCAGGTCTTAGAGTTTCAAAAACCTTTTTGTTCATCTGCTCATCAAACTTTATACCTGTTTCAAGATACTTGTACTTCTCTTATGGCGCTTGTTACCATCTTGTACTTTGATTGTCGTTTGTGTACATTTCTTACCTCTTCTAAACTGTTCATCTGAGAGGGACTAACCAAAAGTTCATGTCCTCCTTTTCAGAAGCTCTGAAAGCATCCTCTCCTCTTTTTCCTCCTTTTTCTCTCTCACTTTTTGGCAGACCTGACTAGCAAAGCTGTCCTGGGGCACAGGCATCTCTTGTCCTCATTGTCTCTTTGGAAGAGACATACACATTCTTCCACTATTTTCAGCCTTTTAAACCCCATATACTCCGCCTACTTGCGATCATAATGAGCTTCGGCTGTGGAATGGGGAAACAGGCTGGTAGGTGGCATCAATGAGTGCGGGTGAGATTCTGCAGACCTAGAATTTATTTGATTCTGCCCTGAAGTTTTTCAAAGCTTACTTTTCTACTGTTATCCGTTCTGGAGTTTCTTTTCTTCTGGTAGGGTGATCAGGAACATAGAGATCTGCTGTCAGAACCGACTTGAGAATACAGATCAACTGATTCCTTGCAGCCACTGTGATGTGTAAAAGGAACAGTTGAAAGAGACATGATGTCAGCTCATTACTTCTGCCCCACAGGCTGCAAACAGCCACAAATATGACAAGCTGGGTGAACAAGGGAGGGAGGGAGGTCAGTAGTGACCTCATCCCCCCACAGCTACTCATTATTCTAATTATTCTGAGGACCACAGCCACTTCTCAGTGTGAGACCACAGGTCCTCTTACTTCAGAACGTCCTGGGGTGATTGTTAAAACTTTGCCTCCCAAACCTCCAGCCTAAGGACCCGTACTCCTGGGGGAGGGGCTGTGACGCTGCAGCTTTAACAAGCTCCCCAGGCGGTGCTCATGCTGTCTTCATCCCCGGCCTACTGAACTACACACCCCTACCTTCGGGTCTCAGTAAATCTTCCACGCTGCACTGCCGTCCACGGTCGCCATCAGAGCACAAGGACCAAGAACTTGGGTGAGGTCAGAGCCTGGCTTGGCCACATACTGGTAAGAAAGCAACTTCCCCTCTCTGCCACAGCATCTTCTTTGATAATATAAGGATGATAATAACAGTACTTATTGCTTAGGATATTAAGAATTAATGCTTACAAAGTGCCAGGTTCCTGGCTCAGTAAATTGTAGCTCCATTTCCCAATCCTGGAATTCCTAAACTTCCATCATTCATAGGCCATTGTTGCAATTTTTTGCCATATTTGCATAAGCCTCTACTAGAATTCACTTAATACATATATATATATTACTAAATAATATACCCATTTTACTTAGCATCATCCTAAGAAGAAATACCTGGAAAATAATTGGCTTGGTGTACTATTATATTTTTACACATTAAAATGTGTATATGATTCAGGAAAATGTAAACTGTTCATTTCAGATACCACCATGGTAAGTCTACCTACCACCAGTGGGAAACCCTGATCAAATCCAACTTCAGTTCATGAAACAGACTCAGGTTAAGTGGGTTTTCAAAAGTCATACAGGGAGTGGTGGGCAAAGGCAGAACTAGAGGAATCCAGGTCTCCTTCTAACTAGGGCAATGCTCCTTCCTTCACATCAACCTGGTGCTTATACAGTGTTCTAAAAGATACATTGAAATGTACCGAAAATAGAACTTTCCTTCCTGAGTCTGATGTCAGTAAACAGAAAATACCCTTATACATTAAATTGGCTACAAAGGAAAGCTCTCTTTAGCCTTGAGAAGACATTGAAAGTGCAGATTCATCTAATTTTATCCCTAATAGCCTCTAAGCGGGTGTTGGAGAACAACACACAAGACAGGTGAGGCTGAGAAGCCAAGCTTCTGGGACTGACCTGTGCAGCTAGGGCTCCTGGTAATGGGGCAGACAGGCCTGTGCCTGCAGAGGGGCAGCCAGGGCAGGCTCTCCTCCCCCTCACAAGCTTGACCTCACCTAAGTTACTTGACCTTTCTGGACCTCAGTCTGTAATATTCTCATAGGATTGTTGGAAATTTTAAGTACCATCTAGGGAAAATGCTTAATACGGTGGGGGTGGGGTGCTTTTCTTGTTTCCTTTTTTTTTTAGGCTGTGCTGGGTCTTTGTTGCGCATATAGGCTTCTCTAGTTGGGCTTAGTTGCCCCATGGCATGTGGGATCTTACTTCCCCGACCAGGGATCAAACCCATGTCTCCAACACTGGAAGGTGGATTCTTAATCACTGTATCACCAGGGAAGTCTCTTGTGTGTTTTCCTAGACTGAATGATTATATGCAAAGAAATACAATTAGCCTTGAAGTCAGAGCTTGAAAGGAATAAGGTATAGAAAACCTGCTACACCTGGTGGTCAGAACTTTAGTGTCTTTCCTGATCAAGTGAGTTCATAATTCTATGTATCTTTAATACAGAATGCAGCTACTCCCCCACAGTCAAGCTTTCAGGGAGTGCAATTAAGCACCATGTTAAGCTAATTGGTAGTTCTTTGCAGGGGTTCATGTTGAAGGTGCAGTGGGTCTCTGGTTTTCATTGGGAAACCATTCATCTCCTACTTGGAGTTGATCCAAGGGTGAACACATGACCCAAGCCTGGCCAGACAGCATTTTTTAACACCCAGACATAGACATGTAAGTCCATCCAACCAGAGTCAGTCCTGGATCTTTCGATGGAACTTAGGAAATCCAGAAGCACTCTGTCTGCTAGATGCATGCCAGGAGCTGCTGACAGTCATCTTGCCGCCCTGAGAGAAGACGTTCTTGAAGATGGAGCCATCACAGACTGGAGAATGAGGAGATGGAGGTAGAGCAAGGGCCAAAGATCTCGTTTGAGACCGTGGATCCAGCCACACCTGAATCTAATGTATCCTTGCACTTATAGGCAGTATCATTTGTCTGCAAAAATACAGGGAAGCCTAACCAACAGATTATTCATTCGAATTATTGCTATGACAAGAGAAGAGATAAATCTCAAGGGACTCAATTTTCGTATCTTATGGCAATCAAGCTGGGTGAGACATTTCCATTCAAGTACTATGCACATGCCCTGCTACCTGGGACCCTATACCCTTTTCTGCCAAGCCACTCCCATCTAAAGAGCTTAATCCCATAACTTCGGAGTCACCACAATCAAGATAATGAACACATCCATCACTCCCCACAACCCCCTCATGCGCCTTTATCATCCTTCCCTTTAACCCCTCCTGCCCCCACCACATAACCCCTCATCCACTTTCTGTTGCTGTACATTAGTTTGCACTTTCTGGAATATTCTGTAAATGGATTCTCACAACATGTACTCTTTTTTTTTTTTTTGGTCTGGCTTCTTTCACTCAGTATAATTATTTTGAAATTCATTTATATTGTTGTGTATATCAAAATAGTTCCTTTTAAAAAATCACTGAATAGTGTTTAAATATGCCATAATTTGTTTATTAATCTGCTCATGGACATTTGAGTTCTTTCCCAGTTTGCTGCTAAGTCGCTTCAGTTGTGTCCGACTCTTTGCGACCCCATAGATGGCAGCCCACCAGGCTCCTCATCCCTGGGTTTCTCCAGGCAAGAACACTGGAGCAGGTTGCCATTTCCTTCTCCAGTGCATGAAAGTGAAAAGTGAAAGTGAAGTCGCTCAGTCGTGTCTGACCCTCAGCGACCCAATGGACTGCAGCCTTCCAGGCTCCTCCATCCATGAGATTTTCCAGGCAAGAGTACTGGAGTAGGGTGCCACTGCCTTCTTTCCCAGTTTAGGACTATTAAAAATTAATGCTGCTGTGATATTTGCGGACAAGTCTTTGTATGGACAAATCCTTCCCTTCCTCTTGGGTAAATACATAGCAGTGGTATGGCTGAGTCATATGGTAGCTATACATTTAATTTTTTAAGACACTGTCCAAATATTCTTCCAAAGTGGTCCTACCACTTCACATCTGCATCAGCAGCATGTGAGACAGGGTTCCAGTAGGTCCTCCCCAGGACGTGCTATGGTCACTTTTCTGTTTTAGCCATTCTAGCAGGTGTCTGGCAGCATCGCATTGTGCTTTTAACTCGCATTTCTCTAATGACTAATAATATCTAGCCTCTTTTCATGTACTTATTTGCCTGTGTGTCTTCTGTTTTTTTGTCTGTTCAAATCTTCTGTTTTTTTGTCTGTTCAAAGTCTGTTCAAATCTTTGGCCCATTTTTTAAAATATATTTTTTATTGTTTGTTTACTCTTGACTGTGCTGGATTGTCATTGCTGTGCATGGGCTTTCTCTAGCTCTGGTGAGTGGGGGCTGAGCTCTAGCTGTGGGCGTGTGGGCTTCTCTTGTGGCAGCTCACAGGCTCAAAGCACGGGCCCAGGAGTTGTGGCACACAGGCTTAATTGCCTTTTGATATGTGGAATCCTCCCGGATCAGGGATCGAACCCATGTCCCCTGCACTGGCAGGCGGATTCTTAATCACTGGACCACCAAGGAAGTCCTGGTCCATTTTTTATATTGACTGTTTACTTTCTAAATGTTAAGTTTTGAGATTCATTGTATTTTTCTGCATCAGATTTGCAAATATTGACTCCGTCTTTTCATTCTCTTGACAGTGTCTTTTGAAGAGAAGAGGCTCTTAATTTTGATAAAATCTGATTTGCAATTTTTCTTTTATTAATTACACTTTTGGTGTCTTATCTAAGAAATCATTGCTTAACCCAAAGTCATAAAGATTTCCTCCTATGTGTTCTTCTAGAAATTGTATGCCTTTAGGCCTCACATTTAGATCTGTGATACATTTTGAATAAATTCTTATACATCATGAGAGGTATGAAGTTTATTTTAAAATATGCAAAAAACATATGATGTCCAACTGCCCCAGCACCATTTGTTAAAAAGATTATCCTTT
The DNA here is from genome assembly GCF_000754665.1 of Bison bison bison. Classification (NCBI taxonomy): domain Eukaryota; kingdom Metazoa; phylum Chordata; class Mammalia; order Artiodactyla; family Bovidae; genus Bison; species Bison bison. The sequence goes on along the minus strand of NW_011494735.1, from coordinate 8,842,770 downwards.
CTCCACTGAATTTTGTTCTTCGTTGAAAATCAGTTGACCAAGTACGTGTGGGTTTATTTCTGGACTTTCTACTCAAATACTGTTTTATTTTACTGTGGTAAATATATATATATAACAGAAATATTGCTATTTTAACCATTTTTACATATACAATTGGGTGGCATTAATTCACAATGTTCAACCATCATCACTACTTTTTCCATTGAAAAAGTGAACATATTTAAAATCTCACTTTTTCCTTGAAAAATACTTGGAAATTTTGAACTGCATTCCATCACACTCCCAGTTTTATTTTAATGTAAAAAGTAATGTTGAAAAAAAAAAAAAAGTAATGTTGATGCTTCAGAAAGATGAACCATATTGGCCTTTACCTTTATGAGGATTCCACAGCACCCCTCACTCCCTATTTGTGCAAACTCCAACTCAGAGGAAATCAGAACTACGGAGACCTCACAGGTCATCTAGAAGCGCCCCTTCATTTTACAGACGCGAAAATTGAGAACCCAGATCACACACGGTAAATGACAGAGCCAGCTGAGGAATAAGAAAGGCTATTTTGAGGCTGCTGAGGGTTTGTACCAAATCCTGACCTCTTCCTTCTATGAGATCTGCCTTTGGTGAAATCAACTCCCCTCTCTGCCTCCAGGCACCAGAAAAGTGAAGCAAGGCTACCACCATCCTCACAGGACTAACCCGAAAGTTTAACCAAGGGATAAAAATGCTTCAAAGTTGACAACGGGGTGATCAGGGACAGAAGAGCACAGCCACGCGGGAGAGAAGCTTCCAGTTCTCACAGGAGGCAAGAGCGACACTCAACAGCAGTTCATGCTCTCAGGAACTTCGGGTTTTCAGTGCAAAGATAAAACAGTCCCACTGACAGACCTGCTTGAAGAAGGCAGGCTCACTTCTCCTAATTCTTGACTGCTGTTGTAAGGGGTTCCTTTTCCCCAAACAGTGGGACTTGTGACCTGACTTAGTGTATGATACTTTCCTAGTATCCTTGGAAGTCGTTAAAACCTGTTACCCAATTAACAGCTGTGCTCATAAATGCATATTTTCTTAATAGGAAAAGCACAGGGCTTCCTTCAACAATTATAGTATCAGTGGGTAACCTGTCTGGAGAGGCTTACTATGATGCTGGACATCATTCTAAGCAGTTTTTTCTTGTTTTGCTACACCACTCTGCATGTGGGATCTTAGTTCCCCAACCAGGGATTGAACCCATGCCCCTTATATTTGAAGGGGGGGACCTTAACTGCTGGACCACCCTGGAAGTCCTTTAAGTCCTTATCAAAAGTCAGTGCAGTGGGGACTATCTTACAGAAGACATAATGGAGGCACAGAGAGGTTAAATAAATTGCCAAAAGCCACACAGCTCACCTCGATCATCACCTCTGTGTCCAGAGGCCTTCCTAACGACAATACAGGCATCTCCAGATAAGACTGTGGACTAGGAAACCCTTGCCCTCTCCTGGCCTGATTTATAGACCTGGCTGTGAGAGTTTGACAGTCCTGACGAACAGGGCTGCTGAGCACGCTGGTGGCCAGTTGGAAAAATACACGAAGCCAGGGAGTGGAAGGAGGCCTGGCCGCCTGGTGGGCTCTGAGTCACATAGGTCAGCGGGAGCTGGCCCACTCAGCCTGTCACCCTCAGCTGTCTCTCTGCTGCACACGGAGCCAGGGCTTGGAGATGGGAACTGCGATTTATAAGCTCTCAGGCAAAATCAACTTTCGGGTGAAGAAAACCCACATACCCGGTAGGTTCCCCTGGCTTCTGACTATCTGACGGCACCCGGGCCACTGGGAGGACTGTCTTGACATTGGTTCAGTTGTTCGTGCCTTTGATGTTACAGAAGGACCCAGCTGGCCTTCAGGGCTGGGGATAAAAGCTTCAACGGGGACTGCTGTTTGGGTTTCTTGTCATCTGAGTTCTTTTATAAGCCAGCTCACAAGTAAGCTTTATTTTCTTGTAGACCAATGTGCTTTCAAATGTTGCATGAGTTAAACAAAGGGTGGTGACAGCAAAGCCCTGCAGCTTCTTTCTATTACAGGACAGCTCAGAGGTTTAATTTTCCATAACAGATGGAACAGTAACTCCAGCATTATTTTGACCAGTTATAAATATCAAAGACATGTGTTTTGCTGGCTAGATTCTTCCTAAAAGGATTCAAGGACCTCCAGGGGTTAGTCCTCGGCTCCCAAATCTTTCTTGAGGAGCAACAGAAATTGCCTTTGGGCTCACGGTGTAGACGGGGTGATGGAAGCTATCTGGTGATAGGGGCACCGGTATGATCAGGAGAGTTTCTAATAGCTTCAGCTGTCGGTAGATCTTCATTGGCAACAAAATCGAAATGAGGGTTTAACAGAGAATAAGTAAAAGAGGGGTACCTCCCACTTTTCTCTTGCCAGTGATGGATAGAGTGCCCGTCCTGAGGCTATAAAGGCCTCTGCAAGGCTGTGGGGGAGCAGGAGGCGGCGCTGCTGTGTGTTCCTGCGTGTACTTGGAGTGAGGAGGTGACAGGGGCTGGCATGGACCCAGAGAGGAATTCTACCTGGTTTTAAGCCATCAGCTGTCTTGTTTCTTGGCGTGAGTAGCAAGATGCTGGTCTTAATGCTAAGCAATGGAAAATGTTGCCAGGGCTGTGTGTCTGCCACACGACCGTATCATTACTATTGTGTAGAGGTTCTTACAAAACCAATAAGTGGTTGTGTTTCTAGAATTGCTTGCCTGGTCCTCAGGCAAATCATTGTCATGTTTGATTATATCTAAGACACTATCGATTGTGATGCTTTATGAACCACAAAGAAAGGAAAATGCTGGACTTCCCTGGTGGTCCAGTGGTTAAGACTCCGTGCTTCCACTGCAGGGGTCATGGGCTCAATCCCTGGTCAGGGAACTAAATCCCACATGCCAAGTGGAGCAGTCAGTAAGTAAACAAATTTAAACTGATTAAAAAAAAAAAAAAACACCTTTAAAAAAGGAAAGGAAAATGTTGTCAATTAGATGATACATCATTCATTGTAAGACAGTTCACTTCAGAGATGTTTACATGTTTTTAAAAAGTGCCTTTAGTATAGATGAAATTTGGTAGATAGCCTTCCAAAGTTCCTTTTAGTCTTGTAAAACAGTGCTTCCTCATAAAAGTATCCCCATCCCATTAAAACTTTGTTTACAAGAAGTAGATAAAACTTTCCCAAATTGGGTTTTGCTTTCTCTTTTTTGAAGTATGCTTTTCATAAAAGGAAATAGTGGGCCTGCTGTAGGCTTGACATTACAGTGAAAGAGATTAAAATTAATTATGAATGAGGGACAAAAATACATCAAAAGAGAGTATGTTTCCTAATATCCTTAGTAAACCTTGAATAGCTTGTAGAATATTTGACTATCACACATCTCTCTAATTCAATTGGCCTATATTGGGTTTATTAGAACATCAACACATATAAATAATAGCAGTATCAGTCCAGTTCCCAGATAAGAAAGGAGACCTATGGAGCTCTTTAAAAAAATAAGATGGTGCACAGCTTGGGAAGGAAAACCATGGAATAAGGGATTGGAGTGCATCTCTGCTCTATGCTCCAAACTTGTCTTGTTGGCTTCTCTGTGACATGTGCCAGGCCTGACCAGCTGTTTTCCTGAAACTTTCTCCTGTCTTGACTTCCTTTTCCACACCCTTGCATCTTTCTCCTCTTGTCTCTTAGGATTTTACTTCTCAGTCTTCCTCACAGCACCCCCTTCAGCATCAGTGAGCTTTCCTCATCCTAGTTCTTACTATGGTAGGGATAGCTGCCACTTTGTGTGAGCTCCTATTCAAGAGGATTCTTGGACTTAACATGCTACATCATTTGAAGGCTCATGGGAGCATGGTGAGGCTCCAAGATGCCCTCTGCTCGCAGAGGGTCACTTGAGCTTCAGAGTAGGCTAATAATTTGTTTAGAGCTTTACAGTAAGTAAGAGGCAGAGGCAGAGTTCAAATCCAAACGGTCTAACCAACAAACTACACTCTTTCCAGTAGGCTACTCTCCCTCTCAGACGGCTCTCAGCCATAACCCAGACCTTGCCATACATCTGAATAAGATAAGTGACTCCCCATCTCTGACCCCGTCTCAGCGCTCCCTCCTGAACTGCAGACTCACTCACCCAGCTACCAGCTGGACATCCTCCTTCATAATCCACTGGCACCTGGATCTCAAACTGCCTAGAGCTCAGCCATTCATCTTTTCTACCAGCATCCTTACCCTGTGGCAGACATGACCTGAAGGACTCATCTTAGAGTCAGTCCTCTTTCTCTGAATCAACACCCTGACAGGACTAGCTGCATTGTTCGCTAGGGCTGCCGTAACGAAATACCAGAGACTGGGTGGCTTAAACACCAGGACTTGATTGTCTCACGGTTCTGGAGGCTGAAAGTCTGAGATCAAGGTGTTGGCAGGTCTGGTTTCTCAGAGGCCTCTACTTTTGGCTAGCAGGTGGACGCCTTCTCTCTGTCCTCACGTGGTTGCTCCTTGGGCTCTGTGTGGCCTGTGTCCTAATACACTTTTTTTTTTTAATTGTATATTTATCTTTGGCTGTGCTGGGTCTTTGTTGCTGAATGGGCTTTTTTCAGCGAGCAGGGGCTACTGTTGGTGGCAGGGCTTGGGCTTGTCATTACGGTGGCTTCTCTTGTGGAGCATAGGCTCTAGAGTCCGCAGGCTTCAGTAGCTGCACGTGTGGGCTCAATAATTGCGGTTCCCGGGCTCTGGAGCACAGACTCAGTCGTTCTGGTGCACGGGTTTAGTTGCTACTCGACATGTGGGATCTTCCCAGGTCAGGGATCAAACCCAGGTCTCCGGCATTGGCAGGCAGATTCTTCACCGCTGAACCACCAGGGAAGCCTTCATATACTTTTCTTATAAGAACACCAGTCATATTGCATCAGAGTCCACCCATTTAACCTCATTTTATCTTAATTACTTCTTTAAAGGCATTATCTCCAAATATAATCATATTCTGAGATATGAGGTTAGGTCTTCAACAAAGGAATTTGGGGAGAACACAGTTTATACCATGAGACTAACCTTTAGGCATCTCTAAAATCTGACTTTCCATCCATCCCTTTTAGTTCAGAACAATGCCATTTCTTACCGTTATGAAACTCTCACCATTATGAATATTATAAGTAATTTGTTTCTGATTACAAAAAGAATTAGATGAACTCTGTATAAAATGTAAAAAAGCACAAATAAAAAATAAACCCCTATAATTGGTAATTGACATATAGCCTTACCTTTTTTCTATGCATATATATTTTAAACACTGAATCATAACAGATTCTCCTTAGTCATTTGACCGTATCATTTAACAGTTTCTCATGCCAATGAATGTTATTTCCAACATCACTTGTTGATCATGTCACAGTATTCCATCACATGGATGTAATGTAGTAACTGACTTCCCATTGCTTCCGCATTTCTACCATTACAGTGAAGATCCTGCATCATAAGTCTTTCCTCACATCATGATTATTTCCTTAGGGTAAGTTCTTAGAAGCAGTGTTATTGGGTGAAAGTGTTAGTCCAGTCTGAAGATTTTTGATATATATGTTCACAAATTGCCTCCCCAAAAAGGTGGTTTCAGTTCAGACTCCTGCCAACACTGCTTGAAAGTATCAAATTCTCAGCATTCTCACCAGCACCATGTGTGTGCCAATTTTCTAGCTGAATATGTTCTCTGGTTCTCACTGGGTGATGACAGAGCCAGCTTCCTTACAGTGAGTTCATTTCTGTAGCACAGCAGTCTCCAAAACAGAGTCAGCTCACAGGCCAGTTCTCACGCTCCTAAAATCTGCGACCTCGGTCTGCAGCCCACCCCTCCTCCTCTTCAGCCCTCCGTTCTGTCCTGTGCACAAAAGGCCTTGCACAAGGGCCCCTGTCCAACCCCAACCAACACTACTGCTCCTGACTGGCATCTCCTGTTGAAGGAGGACCCAGGCAAGAAGACTGCATGGGCCCTGGGAGCAGGCTGGAGACCATTTGGGCAGAGAAACTCTGAGTCCTGGGTACCCAGCGAGTGATACCCAGAAGCTGGCCATGTTGGTTCTAGGTGGGCGTGTCCTGGGAGTTCCATGGGGAGAGCGTGGCCAGAGGGAGGCCAAGACAGGCATCTAGGCAATACCATGAGTACCTGCCAGTGTGCAAGATGAGCCACTAGAGACTGAGAAGATAACAGACGTTCTTCAGTATTATCCTTAAATTTTTCTATTTTATACATTTTATTGTATATGTAATGTATTAATGCAGTAATTTATGTATACAATAATAAATAAATATATCACTTACCCTGCATGCATTAGAGACATACGTTCAATTTCCTCTCTCTCTCTCTCTTTATTTTTAATGACAGCAGAGTGAGTTCAAAACAGTGTAAAGACGTCACCATAGGAATTATATAAATTGATGGTCTGGGTTTTTAATCCATCTCCTTTCTTTAATCCTGCCAGTTCCCCTTCCAGTCTCCATACTCCTACCAGAAGGATTTTTTTTTAACAATATAGACCTGATTTTATCACACTTGTCCTTTAAAATATTTCTGTTGTTTTCCTTTGGTTTGGTTTTTCAGGATCTCCTGCTCCTGAATTCATCCTACCTCGCAGCTTTCCTAAAAGTAGTCCCAGGGCCAGCAGCACTGTCTCTGTCCAGCTTGCATGACTTGCACAGATATGATGCTGCTTCTGCTTGAGTTGTTCTCTCTCACCTCCTCCAGTGCCAGCTGCCTAATTTGTAGGCCACATCACCTCAAGTAGCACCTCCTCTGGGAGCTTTCCCTGGCTCTCAAAGGCTGACTTAGGCGTCTATCCTGAGCCCCCACGCCTTACTCTTGTTGCATTTGCCACAGTGTGTCGCGTAGTTCATTTCTTATCCGTTTCTCACACCGAAGGCCGAGACGGGCCCTCTATGACTGCGTATTGAACTGCCCAACAGGCCTGGGGAATGAAGTAGGCATGAATATTTGTTGCACGGCTATAAGGATGTAGACAAGCATGCAGAGTAAGTCCCTGCAGATTAGTTGACTCTGACTGTAGAGACTGTGGCTTCTAGGTCACCTCTGGATGCCATTAAGAAAGCTAGGTCCCTGTTACCCTCCAGTAGGTTTAATCCTGGCATCAGCACACAAAACATTTTTTATAATGATGATGCAGGCTGCTGTATCCTTGGCTAGAAGAAGAACTACCTGTAGAGCCCCACTCAGTGTTTTCCTCCAGGTTCTTCTTGCCTGGACACCACTTTCACAGAGAAAGTTACTTCATAATAAGGCCCCTTAAGTATTTCATAGTGTAAGATGCTTCTTGAATGGGTTTCATTACTAGACTACTGTTTAGAGAAGTCTATTAGCTGGTGAGTAGAGTTATAGAAGTTCTTATCGATGTGTTGTGATCTGGCTGAAAGAGACCTTTTAGAGAGATTTACATTGGAAAACAGTTTAGGAGTTCCTCAGAAACTTATACAGAACTACCATATATCCCGGCAATTCCTCTCCTAGGAATGGAAACAATCCAATGTCCATCAAGGGATGAATAGATAAAATGTGGCGCTTCCAGCCCGTGAAATTTTCAACAATAAGGTATCTTCTGATATGTGCTACAATATGCATAGACCTTGAAAGGAGCTAGACACAAAAGGCCACGTGTTATATGATCCTGTCAAAATGTCCAAAATAGACAAATCTGTAGGAACAGAAAGTAGATTAGTGATTTCCAGGGGCTAGAGGAAGAAGGAAATGGGCAGTGGCTGCTAACAGGTAGAGGACTTGTTCTTGGGATGACGGAAATGTTCTGGAATTAGATAATAGTGACTACTGTGCAATGTTATGGTTATACTAAAAATCATTTAATTTTATTTTTTAATTTGTATTTATTTTTTTGGCCACACCATGCAGCTTATGGGATCATAATTCCCTGACCAGGGATTGAACGTGGGCCCTCAGCATTTAAAGCACCAAGTGTAACCCCTGGAACTCCATGAAATTCCCTGAACTCTCTACTCTTTAAAACGGTGAATTTTAATCGACATATAGTTCATTTACAATGTTGTGTTACAGCAAACCCAGCAGAGTGTTTGCAAAGTGATTCTGTTATATATTCTTTTTCACACTCTTTCCCACTATATCAATAGTGTGTCACAGGATGTTGAATACAGTCCCCTCTGCTACACAGTAGGACCTTGTTCATCCATGCTATACATAACAGCTTGTGTCTGCTAACCCCAGACTCCCGGCCCTTCCCTGCCTCACCCCCTCCTCCACTGGCCACCACGCGTGGGTTCTCTGTGTATGTAGGTCTGTTTCTCTTTTGTACATACGTTCATTTGTATTGTATTTTAGATTCCAGATATAAATGATACAATATGGTATTTGTCTTTCTGTTTCTCACTTACTTGGCTTAGTGTGATCATCTCTAGATCCAACCATGTTGCTGCAAATGGCATCATTTCATTATTTTTTTATGACTGAGTTATATTCCATGTATTTTTATACCACATTTTCTTTATCCATTCATCCATCAGTGGACGTTTAGGTTATTTCCATTTCTTGGTTATTGTAGATAGTGCTGCTATAAACATAGGGGTGCATGTATCTTTTCAAATTAGAGCTGTATCTGGGCATATGCCCAGGAGTGAGATTGCTGGATCATATGGCAACTCTGTTCTTAGTTTTTTGAGGAACTTCCATATTGCTCTCCGTAGTGCCTGCACCGATTTACATTCCCACCAACAGTATCAGAAAGTAAGAAAAGTGTTCCTTTTTCTCCACAACCTCTCCAGCATTTATTATCTGGAGACTAGACTTTTACTGATGGCCATTCTGACCTGTGTGAGGTGACACCTCATTGTAGTTCTGGTTTGCAATGGCCATCTCCATGTCGTCTTTGGAGAAATGTCTCTTTAGATCTGCCCAGTTTTTGGTTGGGTTGTTTGTTTTTTGTTGTTGGATCTTATGAGCTATTTGTATATTTTGGAAATTAAGCCCTTGTCTACTGACATCATTTGCAAATATTTTCTGAGTCAGTAGATTGTCTTTTCATTTTGTTGATGGTTTCCTTTGCTGTGCATAAACTGGTAAGTTTGATTAGGTTCCATTTGTTTATTTCTGCTTTTATTTCTATTGCCTTGGGAGACTAAGAAAACATTGCTACAATTTATGTTTTGCCTATTTTCAGAGAATGTTTTGCTTTTGTTCTCTTCTATGAGTTTTACGGTGTCATGTCTTATTATATATATATTTAATTATTTAAGCCATAAGTGGTGAATTTATATTATGGGAATTTTATCTCAATTTTTAAATTGTGAAAATGACATTGACAGTGGTCTAATCTGTCTTTGTAAAATGTATTCACTGGTATCATGTTTGGATTTCAGCGAAGGCCAGGTTTTTATAAGTGGCTCAGCATACCGCTATGAATAGGCCCTACACAAACACATGTCTCCATTATTCCACATCAGATACTGGGTTTTGGTTTGGAGGCTTCAATTTCCCTGTGCCCATCAGATGGACAGAGATTCACATACCTCTAACCAAGAACCTCCTGCACTTTCTCTTTCAGAGGGTAAATACATATGCCATTCTTACTGCCAAGACCTGGTACATCTGGATTATCCACAAAATGGGAAATTACCAAGCGGTATGCCCATTTGTGAAGTAAGACACTCAAGCCAAAACAACCCTCAGGTAGGTGCTACACAGTGCTTACAGTGTTTCAAACTGGGGATTGTGCCATCACTTGAATGCCAACAGAATGGGCTCCTTACCCCCATGACTTACCTGTGTGTCTTCACAAGTGCTAACTCGTGTTTATCCTTTGCCATGACTCCTTTCTTCTGTTGCATCAGAAGTTTAACTGTGGGTTGTGATCCTAGAAATAATAGGATAGAATGTGCTAATAGTTTATGCAACAGATTTTGGGAAAGATGCAAGGTGTCAATCTGTACCATTGTTAGTCCACGTTTAGGATGAGGTCTGGCTGACAGGCGTACTCACTGCCAACTGACAATGGGACTTGAACTTTGAATGAGTGTGTTGGTTGTCTCTACATCTGATAAACAGCCTCAGCATGAACACTCTATTCAGGAATCCATCATTTTTTTACTGGTTCTGTTAAAGCCAGGATCTCCAAATAGTTGGTCAAGATCTACTTTTGATAGGTCCTCAGCCTGGTTTCTGGCAGACCTTCCTCCTCACTGTTTTCCCTGGTTTGTTGAGATTTCCAGAAGAATGGGGGTACCCCCAGCAGTGAAGCCTACTCCTCTGCTACCTTGACTGTTTCTAGCATCTTCTCTCCTGAACTTTCAAGACTTTTCTTTAAAAATCGTCTTTCCTCCCCACCCCAGAAAGTTGTGGGCAGTGGCATTAAATGATCCTCGAGTGTCTTGTTGATTTCTGGGAGCTCATTTTCATGTCTGAATAGGATTACTGAAATCAGGCAACAATATACATCTTTCCTTTACATGTGTCTGAAGTCATTATTCAGTCTGGGGCCAAGAGACGGATTCTGTACAGCCCTCTGACCAATGCTGAGCACAAAAGGACAGATAGGTGATTTTTGCCACTTGCTTTTCCCCTAACAAAGTTAACTCTTGATCAGAGCAGTCATAGCTGCTGTGATGAGTTTGTTCAGCGTGTGTGGCTCTCACATCTGTTAAATTTCTATTCAGTTTAATTACACTTGGCAGGGGCATAAGGAATGAATGGGGAGTCAGTAAAGGGCATGAATAATAGCTTGTCTGGCAAACTGATGGCTTCATTTTAACTAGGGACTGATGGGACTTTTACAACGGGAGTTGATTGGAGTTCCTGCAGAGTTGTACCAGCTTTAAAACTAATTTCAGAAAATGCCTTCATCTCCAAAAGAAAAGCTTGGATTAGGGAGGCAGTTTGTAATTTAATAGGATGACTTTGGAGTGAGCAGAGAGAATAATAGAGGTATTGTGAGAGGCTCTAGGGAGAACAAATATATACTTGTTCGGCTTGAAAAAAAAAAAAAAGTAGAGTTCAAGTGTAAGGTTTAAACAAATTCTTTAGGAAGTCTCTTAAAAGGTACCTGAACTACCAATGCTGAATAAATCATACACTTCTTATATACATTTTTCAAAAGTAACACTGAGCAATCCTACTTGGCTCTAAAAGCTTTACATAATTATAAAGTAATTTGATATTTGATTTTAATTAAAATTCTTTTGGGGGGACCATTTTTAAAGTCTTTATTGAATTTGTTGCAATATTGTTTCTGTTTTGTATTTTTTGGGTTTTTGGCCATAAAGCATGTGAGATCTTAGCTCCCCAACCAGGGATCAAAGCTGCACCTCAGCACTGGAAGGTGAAGTCTTAACCACTGGACCGCTGGGGAAGTCCCTAGTTCACTTATTTTTAAACTGTAGAATTTAAGATTTAAAAGTTGATGTTCTGGGGAGTTCCAAATTGGTTTGCTGGATAGAGCCAAAGCAGAAGATGTGAAAAATGGCTTCCCAACAGGCTAAGTATAAAATTTCTCTATATTAAAGTAAGAATGCCCCCCAACTGGGAATACCACCCTAGCATATCATTTCCTGCATATACATCTAGGGGATAATGTATACTTCACAGGAGGTGATGAGAATTAAATTCAATTTTGAGTATTTTTTCTTTTCATAAGGCATATCCAATATAATACATTGTTTTAAAATTCTACCTAACCAATCTATTCCTGTGATTTGAATTGGGGTTTGATACTATATTTAGCTTTTCTCATGAGTTGTTTTTTTTTTTTTAAGGTTTTTTTATGTGGACCATTTTAAAAGTTCTTATTGAATTTGTTGCAATATTGTTTTTGTTTTGTTTTGTTTTGTTTTTGGCTGTGAGGCATGTGAGATCTTAGTTCCCTGACCGGGGATCGAACTGGTACTCCCTGCATTGGAAGACATAAGTCTTAACAACCACTGGACTTCCAGGGAATTCCCTCTCAGGGGTTTTAAACCTGCTAAACGATCAATATGATGGTTTCAAAGTCATTTACAGGATTCTCAGTTCTGACAATCTCTCAGGATATTAACCTTTTGGAAGTGTGTGTCAGCTGATGCTATAATCTTTGGCCACTGCTAGAGGGATAAACTTCAGAATGGTTTCAATTCTGTGGAGACCCTTAAGAAAATTATTTCAAGCAAAATTACCTAGAAGCTATAGAATTTGACCCAGAACCAATACAATTTTTCTCTCACTCACTCTTATCTTGCAACTGCTTTTTGATATGCTGAGGGCTTTGAAAGATGGTGGATGGAATAGACCCAACCACACAATCATTTTTCTATCTTACTCACCAAATCTTAAGGGACTAAGCCTTTAAAAAACACCACCAACAAATTTTGAACACAATACAATGTGCAGGAGACTGAATAAAAGTTTGAGATTTGGTGAGTGACTTGGGGAAATGATTGAATGGCTGAACCTCTTCCAGTTTTCCAAAATTGTAATTAGTCAAGTCAGGACTCAGAGAGGTAGTGATTCTGTGATCTCCTACCCCTGATATCTGGTCATTCTCAGAAGGGTTACACAGAAGATGTAGGCTTCACAGCCGCTTGTCCCCTCGAGGCTCTGAAAGTATATCTTTTCCCAAAGTAAGGGAAGAAATGGAAGGTCTGAGTGAACTAGCAGAAAAGTAGGGTACAGCAGCCCACCACCACCTGTGCTTCTGATGCAGGTAAGGATGGGATTTAAGAATGAACGATGCTAGAAAATTTTTAGGGCTTCAGTAAAACAGCCCATCATTAAAATCGCTGAGGAGAGGTTGTCTGTTCCTCTTTCAGCTCTAGCTTACACAGGCCACAACGCCATTCTTCAAGTTGCTGTGTCTTATTTCCTTTGTTTTCAGCATTTTAAATGATACACTCTGGTTTTGAATTACTCCCCATCTGTTGTTCAGTCACTAAGTTGTATCTGACTCTTTGTGACCCCATGGACTGCAGCACGCCAGGTTTCCCTGTCCTTCACTATCTCCCTGAGTTTGCTCAAACTCATATCCACTGAGTCGGTGATGCCATCCAGTCATCTCATCCTCTGTCGCCCCTTCTCCTCCCGCCCTCAATCTGTCCCAGCATCCAGGTCTTTTCCAATGAGTCGGCTCTTCCCATCAGGTGAACAATGTCTTCCCATTGAATATTCAGGATTGATTTCCTTTAGAATTGACTGGTTTGATCTTCTTGCAGTCCAAGGTACTTTCAAGAGTCTTCTCCAACACCACAATTTGAAAGCATCAATTCTTCAGCGCTCAGTCTTATTTGTGGTCCAACTCTCACATCCATACATGACTACTAGAAAGACCATAGCTTTGACTATATGGACTTTTCTCAGCAAAATGATGTCTCTGATTTTTAATACACTGTTGAGGTTTGTCATAGCTTTTTTCCCAAAGAGCAAGAGTCTTTTAATTTCATGGCTGCACTCACCATCTGCAGCGATTTTGGAGCTCAAGAAAATAAAATCTGTAACTGCTTCCACTTCTTCTCATCTATTTGTCACGAAGTGATGGGACTATTGGGAAAGGAGTATATCAAGGCTGTATATTGTCACCCTGCTTATTTAACTTATATGCAGAGGACATCATGAGAAATCTGGACTGGAAGAAGCACAAGCTGGAATCAAGATTGCTGGAAGAAATATCAATAACCTCAGATACGCAGATGACACTACCCTAATGGCAGAAAGCAAAGAAGAACTAAAGAGCCTCTTGATGAAAGTGAAAGAGGAGAGTGAAAAAGTTGGCTTAAAACTCAACATTCAGAAAACTAAGATCATGGCATCCAGTCCCATCACTTCATGACAAATAGATGGGGAAACAATGGAAACAGTGACAGACTTTATTTTGGGGGGCTCCCAAATCACTGTAGATGGTGTCTGCAGCCATGAAATTAAAAGACAATTGCTCTTTGAAGGAAAAGCTATGATCAACCTAGACAGCATATTAAAAAGCAGAGACATTACTTTACTAACAAAGGTCTGTCTAGTCAAAGCTATGATTTTTCCAGTAGTCATGTATAGATGTGAGAGTTGGACTTTAAAGAAAGCTGAATGCCGAAGAATTGATGCTTTTGAACTGTGGTGTTGGAGAAGACTCTTGAGAGTCTTTTGGACTGCAAGGAGATTCAGCCAGTTAATCCTAAAGGAAATCAGTCCTGAATGTTCATTGGAAGGACTGATGCTGAAGCTGAAACTCCACTACTTTGGCCACCTGATGCGAAGAACCGACTCATTTGAAAAGACCCTGATGCTGGGAGAGATTGAGGGCAGGAGGAGAAGGGGATGACAGAGGATG
>NW_011494735.1:8827918-8828355 GCF_000754665.1 Bison bison bison | reverse complement strand
TTGCAAAGAGTCAGACATGACTGAGCGACTGAAGTGAACTGAACTGATGGGACTGGATGCCATGGTCTTTTTTTTTTGAATGTTGAGTTTTAAGCCAGTTTTTTCACTCTGCTCTTTCATCTTCATCAAGAGGCTCTTTAGGGACTTCTCTGGTGGTCCAGCAGCTAAAACTTTGAGCTCCCAAGGTAGAGGGCTAGGGTTGATCCCTGGTCAGAAACTAGATCCCACATGGTGCAACTAAGATCCAGTGCAGCTGAATAAATATTTGGAAGAAAAAAAGAAAAGAGGCTCTTTAGTTCCTCTTCGCTTTCTGCCATTAAAGTGGTTTCATCTGCATATATGAGGGTGTTGATATTTCTGCTGGCAATCTTGATTCCAGCTTGTGAGTTACCCCGTCCAGCGTTTCACATGAGGTATTCTGCATATAAGTTAAATAA
>NW_011494735.1:8826814-8827818 GCF_000754665.1 Bison bison bison | reverse complement strand
ACTCTTAGCGACCCCATGGACTACAGCCTACCAGGCTCCTCCATCCATGGGATTTTCCAAGCAAGAGTACTGGAGTGGGGTGCCATTGCCTTCTCCGATGATTAGGTGCAGCCACAGGAAATCGACATTTTTGTAGATTATAAATGGCTGAATAGCAGCTAATGTCATAAGGCTCAAACTCAGACTAAGGGAATTATTCTTAATCATTATGAGCAGATGGTAACTTTTTTTTTTTTTAACTTAAATATAGTTGGCTTCCCTGGTGGTTTACAATGTTGTGTCAGTTTCAGGTGTATGGCATACGATGCAGTATTTTTGCACGTTAATGGTACCGTTTTCTAATGGGAGCACCTGCAGCAGCATGGATTCTGCTGTGCTCCCCTCCTTTCGGTGCCTGGAGCGGGTCAACAGCAAGTAAGGCAGAGCCTTCCGGTCCCGACCCTTAGAGGCCAAGGTCGGGATAGTAGGTTTTGCTTGTGATATTAGAGCCACCAGAGGGCGCTCTAACACTGACTACAATATGTTTGCGCGTTTGCCTTGGACATAGGCGCCTGTGAGGCTACAGTCCACGGAATCGCAAGTCGACACGACTTAGCGACTAAATCACCACCACCACCACCAATGAAAAAAGCAATAAATATACCAAGACGGTATTTATAGAGCACTCATGGAGAGAACCAAGGTTTAGATATATCATTATTATGTTTATTGCTAACATTAGTTAAGCGTCTGTGTGCTTGTCACATACTTCATTTTATGCTTACTACAATTCCATCAGCAAGATATTTTCATTTTTACAGATGGGGAGATCAAGGCTTACAGACGTTAAGTGATTTTACAAATAAGAAAACTAAAACAGATTTTATCTAGAGGCTCAGCTCGCTGATAAAAGTCTCTTGCTTTCCCATCCTCTTTTTTCCTTTTAAAAAATTCTTTCTTTAAAAGAAAAAAGAATCAATTATACTTCAATTTTTTTAAACTATTTTTAAAACTTAAAAAGTTGT
>NW_011494735.1:8826322-8826714 GCF_000754665.1 Bison bison bison | reverse complement strand
AAAAAAAGAAAAGAGGCTCTTTAGTTCCTCTTCGCTTTCTGCCATTAAAGTGGTTTCATCTGCATATATGAGGGTGTTGATATTTCTGCTGGCAATCTTGATTCCAGCTTGTGAGTTACCCCGTCCAGCGTTTCACATGAGGTATTCTGCATATAAGTTAAATAAACAGAGTGGCAATTCACAGCCTTGATGTACTCCTTACCCAATTCAGAACCAGTCCCTTATTCCATGTCCAGTTCTAACTGTTGCTTCTTGATCTGCACACTCCCTATCTAGCAGTAATGATTAGGTGCTGCTGCTGCTAAGTCGCTTCAGTCATGTCCGACTCTGTGCAACCCCACAGACGGAAGCCCACCAGGCTCCCCTGTCCCTGGGATTCTCCAGGCAAGAAC
>NW_011494735.1:8825438-8826100 GCF_000754665.1 Bison bison bison | reverse complement strand
GAATCAATTATACTTCAATTTTTTAAAACTATTTTTAATTTTAAAACTTAAAAAGTTGTTAAATAAATAAAGAAAGAAGAAGCCAGAGAGAGAGAGAGAAAGACAAAGAAGCAGAAGCTTGTGTCCAACAGGTCAGTGAACTCTCCAGTCCTGACTGCCTGCACAGCAGGATACAGTATCCTGCGCAGGACTGCCCTGCTCCCGCAGATCTCTCAGTCTGCTATTTCTATGACTCTCCCCACCCCCCAGCTTGCCCTAGACGACTATTTGATCTTGGTTTCACCCTTATTGGAATTCAAGCAGTAGGAGCAGACAAGAGGAGAAAGTTAGGAACCTCCATAGCCTCAAAGATAGCAGCTCTACTTCTATAACCCTTTATAGTATGTTCATGACCCACAGCGACCAAGGGCAAGGAGATAATCACGCAGCCCCCTACTAGCTGGGTGGCCTTGGTTACCAAGTCATGTAATGTTGCCAAAAAATTATATGTAAAAAATGTAGTAATATCTTATTCTTAGGGATGTTGTAGAGATTTAAACAGTGCATAGGAAAACACTTAGTCCGGTGCTTGGCAGGAACTGATTTAATTAATGTTGCTTGGAAGGACTGATGCTGAGGCTGAAACTCCAATACTTTGGCCACCTCATACGAAGAGCTGACTC
>NW_011494735.1:8798875-8825338 GCF_000754665.1 Bison bison bison | reverse complement strand
ACAGAGGATGAGTGGCTGGATGGCATCACTGACTCGATGCACATGAGTTTGGGTGAACTCAGGGAGTTGGTGATGGACAGGGAGGCCTGGCGTGCTGCGATTCATGGGTTGCAAAGAGTCAGACACAACTGAGTGACTGAACTGAACTGAATATTGCCAACAAAGTTCTGTCTAGTCAAAACTATGATTTTTCCAGTAGTCATATATGGATGTGAGAGTTGGACTATAAAGAAAGCTGAGTGCTGAAGAATTGATGCTTTTGAACTGTGGTGTTGGAGAAGACTCTTGAGAGTCCCTTGGACTGCAAGGAGATCCAACGAGTCCATCCTAAAGGAGATCAGTCCTGTATAGTCATTGGAAGGACTGATGGTGAAACTGAAACTCCACTACTTTGGCCACCTGATGCAAAGAACTGACTCATTTGAAAAGACCCTGATGCTGGGAAAGATTGAAGGTGGGAGGAGAAGGGGACGGCAAAGGATGAGATGGTTGGATGACGTCACTGACTCAATGGACATGAGCTTGAGTAAACTCCGGGAGTTGGTGATGGACAGGGAAGCCTGGCTTGCTGCAGTCCATGGGGTTGCAAAAAGTCAGACATGACTGGATGGCTGAACTGAACTGAACATTGCTCTTTTATTTAATTCTCCCAACAACCCTATAAGGTTTGCGTTTCACAGAGAACCTGGCTTAGGCCATGATTCTTTGAGTTCTTGTGGTTTACAGAAGAGGAAATTTGAGTTCCCCAGGGGCTAGGTGACATGCCAAAGGTCCACAGCTAGTGTTACAACTATAAAATATTTTCAATAATTTTTCATTGTTTTCAGTTTTTCAGCGAGACTGAGCACTATCATTTTCACATGTGCACCTTATCACATGTGCACAAGATGTGCGCCTTACACAAGTACTAAGGCCTCCCAATGGCCTTCGGAAAATCCCTGGTGTTGGTTAATAGGGAAACAGCACCCCAAGTTTAGGGGAACCTTGAAACGGGTCTAATTTAAACATTGTAATAAGATTCTCTGAACAGTTAACTTTTTCTTTATGCTTTGATTGTTGTTAAAAGAATGTGAAAGTGTTAGTTGCTCAGTTGTGTCTGACTCTTTGTGACCTCATGGACTTCTCCATGGAATTCTCCAGGCTAGAATATGGAGTGGGTTGCCATTCTCTTCTCCAGGGGATCTTCCCAACCCAGGGATCAAATCCGGGTCTCCCGCATTGCAGGTGGATTGTTTACCATCTGAGCCACCAGGGATGCCCTTTAAAAGGGTGTGGGAGAATATAATTTTGGAGGCTGGGGAACTAGGTAGAAGGCAGAGGGAGAAAGAGAAATAAACTGTGGTGGGAACACAGAGAACTAAGGCTCAGAAGATCCTGAGCAAGAACGCTGAAGCCTGGGCTTCATTGTCCTTTTTTTCCAAAGTGAGCAACTTGTATTCTACCTCTAAGTCCTATGATTTGAATATATTCTTTCTCCCTTTATCTTGCAGATCCTTCCACGTTCTCTTTTAGGTATCACACAATGCTTTATAGTCTCAGGATCAGTGTTAAAGGTGTGAAAGAGATTCACTTTTTTTCTCCCAACAAGTTTATTATTATACTCTTTAAAGGGCTACTCAATAATGACACCAGGTTTAGTCGTTAACTGAAGAGAAGAGGTAAGTTCGTTTTGTAGACCACAACTGGTCGAGCAGTAAATAGGAAGTAAGCAAGCTGTATGTCTATGATTCTGGGGTACAAGCTGCCACGAGGCAGCGAGACTGGGCCAGGGTGTTAAATGGCCCTGACCTTGGGTTAGGGAGGGTGGATAGGGCAGTGTTTGCAAACACTGTGGTGCTGGTAAGTTACTGCCAGGAAACTTGCACTTTTAATCAAGAATTACAGTAAAATATGGAGACAGTCATTGCCCTTCTGCCTGCAATGTGGGAGACCTGGGTCCAATCCCTGAGTCAGGAAGATCCCCTGGAGGAGGTCATGGCACCCCATTCCAGTGTTCTTGCCTGGAGAATCCCCATGGACAGAGGAGCCTGGTGGGCTACAGTCCATGGGGTCGCAAAGAGTCGGATAGGAGTGAGTGGCTACATGATGATGATGAGGGGACTTCCCTGGTGGTCCGAGGGTTAAGACTCTATACTTCCAATGCAGGGGCTATGGGTTCAATCCCTGGTCAGGGAGTTAAGATCCCATGTGCCATGTGGCTTGGCCAAAAAATAAATTTAAAGAAGAATTACAGTAAAATAGACACTGGTAATATGTCCTTCACAAAGAGAAATGTACTACCTAAGGTCACAAACATCTGATGCTCTCTCGGCGCCACAGAACCACCACATCTCTGAGGGAGACTGGACCTGGGGTATCAATATGCCTGAGAGCCTTCCCAGCCCATCTAGTCTCTGCTTAAACATTTCCCTTAAAGAGATGCTTGCTAATTTAAGAAGTCATCTTCTACACGATCAGGGCTTTAGGCTTCTTGATGCTAAACATAATATGTCTCCCTTCAGTTTTAGCATGTTGGCCCAATTTTTTTTTAAGAATTAAAAAAAATTTTTTTAATTAATTTATTTAGCTGCACCTGGTTTTAGTTGTGATACATGGGATCTAGTTCCCTGACCAGGGATCAAACCCAGGCCCCTGCAGTGGAAGTATGGAGTCTTAGCCATCGGACCACTGGGGAAGTCCACTGGTCCGAGCTCTGATCCAAGGAACAATGCAGAACATATCCTTCTTCTCTTTTCAGACTTCTGACCCTATCCCTGTTTTCTGGGTCATTGTTCCCCTTAACATGTGACTACAGAGGTTCAGGGGCAGTGCTGTCAGAAAGCAGAGGGATCTGGTGTAAAGGTTTTCTTAAGAGTGAAATTCTGGCAGGTAAAGAAACAGGCATGAGCAGATTCCTGGAGGTATCACGACCAAGTAAGTGGTAAGAGGGGCCAATAAATGGTCAGTTCCTTCAGGACCATCCTAAGGAGATGCCTAGTTTTGTCTCTGGCTCAATTCAACTAATGAGATTCAACAAATATTCATTGTCTCCACTCTGAATAGCACACTGACTCCAACATGGCCCTATCCTCAAGGCGCTTATGGTCCAGGGAGCAATCTCATCTCCCTGTCTTCAAGGCAGGATTGTCTTCACTCGGAAAATATTCACTGAATACCAACCATGTAAACAAAATAGACAACAATAGCTACCTTTGTGCATCTTACATTCTGGTGGGGAAAAAAAAAACACCATCAACAGTAAATAAAGCATATAATTATATAGTATAATAAATGCTGATAAGTGCTTTGGAAAAAGAAAAAGTAGAAAAAGAGATAAGGGAATCTGGAGTGCCAAGGGGTAAGCTGTTTTCAAATGTTTTAGTATGGTAACTTACCTGGTGATCCAGTGGCTAAGGTTTCGTGCTCCAGTGCAAGAGACATGGGTTTGATCCCTGGTCAGGGAACTAGATCCTGCATGTCATGACGAAAGATCCTTTGCACCACAGCTAAGACCTGGCACAGCCAAATAAATAAACAAAAATAAATATTTTTTAAAATGTTTTAGGGAATTCTCTGGTGGTCCAGTAGTTAAGAATCTGCCTTCCATTGCAGGGGACACAGGTTTGATCCCTGGTCAAGGAATTAAGAATTAACATGCCATGGAGCAGCTAGAGAAGCTGCGCACAGCAACAAAGGTCTCTCACATCACAATTAAGACCCATCACAGCCAAATTAATAAATAAATATTGTTAAAGTTGTTTAAAACAATGTTTTAGTGTGGTCAGAGTAGGTCTCACTGAGAAGGAGCCATCTAGAAAAACTTGAAGAGCGAGCCTTACAGATAACTGGGGAAAGAGCATTCCAGATGTTGGTACAAAGACCCTTGGCAGGAGTGGGCCTGGTATGTTGAAAGCCAGTGTGAGTGAGGACAAGTAAGGGAGGAGGTGCGGGTGACGGTGGGTAGTCAACTAGCCCCCTCCACAGATTCGATTTTTATTCTGAGTGAAATGAGGAGTCATCACATGGCTTTGAGTAGAGAGTGATGTGTTCTAATTTCTTTTAAAAGGATCACAGGGGTTTCTGGGTTCAGAATAAATTATAGGTGGGGGCAGGGGTAGAATTGAGGAGACTCACTGAGAGGTTATTACAGAAACCTCAGCAGGAGTTTATGGTGGCTCAGCCAAGCAACAGTAAAAGGGAGGAGATGGAATCTGATTCTGGAACATCAGACTCACACTGATGTAGCTGCAAAGTGTGGCTGACACTAACGAGCAACTGGAAGGATGGAGTTTCCGTCAGTTGAGACGGGGAGACCAAGTGAGACGTAAACAGTTGAACACGAGAGGCTGTCTCCACTGGAGTATTAGGGAAGGAGGTGGGGTTTTGTGATCCCCAGATGTGCTCACGTCTGCCTCCTTACAGGAAGCAGTAGACTTTCATTCCATCATGAGCGGGTCTTTGTCTTCCCCGTCCCTGTGATCTCAGTGTGTGGCACATGGCGGAGGCTCAGTGAATATTTGTTGGATGAATAAAAAATGAATTTTGATATACTACAACTATAATTGAAAACTGGAAGAATTGAAAACTGAAGAATTCCACGTACAGAGTAGGAGCCTGGTGGGCTACAGTGCATGGGATTGCAAAGAATTGGACACAACTGAGCGACTAACACATGGACACTTAGGTGAAAGTGAAAGTTGCTCAGTCGTGTCCCACTCTGTGCAACCCCGTGGACTATACAGTCTACGGAATCCTCCAGGCCAGAATACTGGAGTGGGTAGCCTTTCCCTTCTCCAGGGGATCTTCCCAACCCAGGGATTGAACCCAGGTCTCCCACATTACAGGCAGATTTTTTACCAGCTGAGCCACCAGGGAAGCCCAAGAATACTGGAGTGGGTGGCCTATCCCTTCGCCAGGGGATCTTTCCAGGCCAGGAATTGAACCGGGGTCTCCGGCGTTGTAGGTGGGGTCTATACCAACTGAGCTATAAGGGATTAAAATTTTGCCAAAAGACTAGATTTTATGTTAGGTGTTTACATCACAAAATAATAATAAAAAGGAAAATTATGGAGGTGATAGTTATTATTGGGCATAGATTGTGGTGTAGTGTCACAGGTATGTACTTACCTCCAAACTCATCAAGTTGTGTAACTTCGATATATGCAGCTTTTTTTTTTTCCAATTTTCTTCTGATGTGGATTGTTTTTAAAGTCTTTATTGAATTTATAACAATCTTGTTTCTGTTTTATGCTTTGGTTTTTTGGCCATGAGGCATGTGGGATCTTAATTCCCTGGCCAGGGATTGAATCCACACCCCCTGCATTGGAAGGCAAAGTCTTAACCATTGGACCTCCAGGGAAGTCTCTATGTAACTTTTTAATATGTCAATCATACCTCAATAGTGGTTTTTAAACAAATGTAAGGGATGGAGACTTGGAAAAAAAGTGATCATGAAAGGAGTTTGCATCTTGCAGGAGTGGGCCCATGTTAGTCCCTCATCTTTGCTCAGTCATTGACTAGAAGCAGCCAGTGGGAAGAGGGGCTGTGATCCAGAATGTTAGCAGCTCTGGCTCTCAGTCCTGCAAGCGCCCCGCTGCCAGAAAGCTGAGCAGTGCATTGTCGTGGCCACCACAACCTCCCACCAAGTCCCTTAAAGCCTACTTACACCACTATTGCTCATTTATCTTGTGAGTCACTGAATAAGGAAGCTATCTCTAACCTCAGAAATGGTTTCATCTAATGTCTTCATTTTAAGGATGAAGAAAGAAAGAGGGACTTCCCTGGTGGTCCAGTGGTTAAGACTTCACTGTGGAGGGGATGTAGGTTCAATCCTTGGTCAGGGAACTACGATTCTGCAAGCCAGGCAGCATGGCTCCCCCACCTCCAAAAATAAAATAAAGATGAAGAAAGAGAGAGGCAGCAGTTTTAAATAAATTTTCCCAAAGTACAGAAATTTTGGACTGGACATTTGTTCTTGTGCCAAGACCATCCTGGCCCCAGAGACTGGATGCCAATTGACTCCCCATCCTGACAAGTAACACTGCTCCTTCCTTTTCTATAAGCTCCTTGGAGGCAGTTGAGTCCAAGAGTACCACTGAACAACTCATTATTGATACCTGATAACCAAGACAGAATTATTATGCAGATAAGACCACTACACAATGCGCTTCTGTGACACCAAGAGCATATGTAACAAAAAATGCCCCAAGGAGCCTCCCCCATTCCTGCTTCTGCATCTTGATAGCATTTTACGGTGGTGATTTAGTTGCTAAGTCGTGTCTGACACTTTTGCAACCCCGTGGACTGCAGCCTGCCAGGCTCCTCTGTCCAAGGGATTTCCCAGGCAAGACAGTTGTAGTGGGTTGCCGATTCCTTCTCCAGGAAATCTTCCTGACCCAGGGATTGAACCTGCATCTCCTGCATTACAGGCCAATTCTTTACCACTGAGCCACCAGGGAAACCTTGATAGCATTTGTCTTTTACGTAAATGCTCCTTAGACTTGCTGGTGAGGAGGCCCATTCTAGGTAATGCTGTGCTTAGTTCAACTTGCATTCTTCGTATTGCTTCACAAGTGAGCGAAAAGTACCTCAAAACCAAACTGTGGCTTTTCCATCCTTTCCCCATAAGGCTCCTTCCTTCCCACCTCTTCCCTCATCTTTCCCTTCTAACTGTGTGACTCTTCCCTGCAGCTAGTTGTTTAAGTTAAAAACCTGGCAACCTACCTCAATTCTTCTCTTTCTCCCCACATCCAAAGAACAGATTGAGCTGGCTCTGTCTCCAGAACATAGCAAATGTCCTCTACTCTCCTCTACGTCCCCCTGCCGCCACCCTGTCCAAGCCACCACCATCTGTTTTGCAGCACTATGATACCGCCCATGTTCCCTGCTGGGGAACGTAGCAGCCTGAGAATATCTTTCAAAACGTAAACCAGGTTTATTCTTAATTAAACTTTGCTTTAATTTGGAATATAGTGTATTTACAATGTTATGTTAGTTTCAGATATACAGCAAAGTGATCCAGTTACACATCTATCCATTCTTTTTTAGATTCTTTCCCCAGGTAGGTTATTACAGAATATTGAGTGGAGTTCCCTGTGTTATACACTGCTGCTGCTGCTAAGTCGCTTCAGTCGTGTCCGACTCTGTGTGACCCCATAGACGGGAGCCCACCAGGCTCCCCCATCCCTGGGATTCTCCAGGCAAGAACACTGGAGTGGGTTGCCATTGCCTGCTCCAGTGCATGAAAATGAAAAGTGAAAGTGAAGTTGCTCAGTCGTGTCCAACTCTTCGCGACCCCATGGACTGCAGCCTACCAGGCTCCTACATCCATGGGATTTCCAGGCAAGAGTACTGGAGTGGAGTGCCATTGCCTTCTCCAATAAGTTTACTTAGGTCCCATTTATTTTTGTTTTTATTGTTATTTCTCTAGGAGATGGATCCAAAAAGATTTTGCTGCAACTTATGTCAAAGAGTGTTCTGCGTATATTTTCCTCTGAAAGTTTTTCAGTATCTGGTCTTATAACAATAACCCAGACTATATCACATACCTGTTTAAACACCTACTACCCTTAGAATAAAATATACATGCTTTTATTTTTGGACGGGATCTTAGTTGCCCCACACTCATGCCCTCTGCAGTGGAAGCACAGTCTTAACCACTGGACTACCAGGGAAGTCCCTAAAATTTGCACTCTTTACCATATTTACAAGGTCCTCTGTGGCCTGTGATCTAGTCCCTGCCTCCTATGCTGACTTGGCTCACGCCACTGCCTCACTCAGCAACTGTAAACTAGCTCCCCTGACTCCTGCTCCATTGCTTAAATAGCCCAAGCTCAGTCCTGAGTTCCTCTACTGTTCTTTCTGCTTAGAATATCTCCCCGCAGGTACGTCTTAACTGGCTCCTTGATCTAGGACTCAGATCAAATGTCACTTTCTCAGTGAGGCCTTACTTAACCACTCAAACTAAATAAAGCATCCCCCGCCCCCACCATTATACTATAACATATTACCCTGTTTTATTTTCTTCATGCCACATATCATCATCTGACTTTATTTTGTTTAGTTTTGTCTCTCTGTTGTAGAATGTAAGTTTCATGAGAGGAGGGACTCTGTCTGTTTTGTTCATGGCTGCATCCCTCAGCTTATCTCATCCTGCACAGACTGTGTTCTCAAAAATATCGATTATACCTTTGATGTACACAGTCATCGAGTCCTGTCAACTGGCTAGACCTTTTGACTTTCAATATATACAACTTCCCAAATGGTGGGGTTGTTGTGTTAAACACTGCCAATTGTCAACATTGGCTTCAACTTTCAACTGACAGACAATATTGGCTATTTGACTCTGGAACATGTGTAAGTTCAAAACAATTTTTTATAGATGAACAACTGAGGAGCCCTTGCCCTCTAACAACTTCTGTGGTATCTTTATTAGGTTGGAGGCTAATTCTTCTTGGGCGAAAGTGAAAGTCGCTTAGTCCTGTCTGACCCTTTGCGACCCCATGGACTACACAGTCCATGGAATTCTCCAGGTCAGAATACTAGAATAATGGAGTGGGTAGCTATTCCCTTTTCCAGGGGATCTTCCCGACCCGAGGATCGAACCCAGGTCTCCTGTACGGTAGGTGGATTCTTTACCAGCTGAGCCACCAGGGAAGCCCAAGAACACTAGAGTGGGTAGCCTATCCCTTCTCCAGTGGGTCTTCCAGACCCAGGAATCAAAGCAGAGTCTCCTACATTGTAGGCCCTAAATATAGTAAATGCCTCCTCGTCCTCATCATGTTTCTACAAGTTGCCCTCTCTAAGAGAGAAACAATCATGTTTTAGAAATACATGATTGGTCCTCTCTCAATATATTTCCATACATTGTTTTTCTTTTCTGGGGGAGCTATGCCACATGGCTTGTGGAATCTTAGTTCCCCAACCAGGGATTGAACCTGAGCCCTCAGCAGTGAAAGCCCAGAGTCCTAACCACTGGACTGCCAGGGAATTCTCTTTCATACATTTTTAACAACCTCAAAACTAAATTCTGCATACATAAAAGAAGGTAAACTACAACTCTCCTGCAAACCGGAAACAGAAGTCCGGTTCATAAGCAGAGAAAGTGTTTTTGCTTCAGTATGGTATGTGTGTTAGGAGAACACTGGAGGAACCTCTTCTTATACTAGTCACCAACCCCCAAAGGACTAAAGTCTTACTGCTGGAACTCTATCCAGAATAAGAGAGAAGAGAAACTTCTCTAAGAATGCTCACCATCCTAGACATTTCTCGTTTTTTTCCCCCCAAGGAATGTGAACTATCTTGTTTTACATTTTTTATTTTATCATTTAATCCATTTGCATGGCACTGTTGCAGAGCAACTGAAAAACACATTCCAAAGCACAACTCATTGGAAGTAAGGACACTGACCTCAAAATTCAGTGTCCAGCAGTGCCTGGCACCTAGGGAGCACTCAGTACGTATGTTGTGTTGTTGCTCAGTTGTGTCCAACTCTTTGCAACCCCATGGACTGCAGCACGCCAGGCTTCCCTGTCCTTGACTACCTCCTAGAATCTGCTCAAACTCATGCCCATTGAGTCAGTGATGCCATCCAACCATCTCATCCTCTGTCGCCCCCTTCTCCTTCTGCCCTCAATCTTTCCCAGCATCGGGGTCTTTTCTAAAAAGTCGGCTCTTTGCATCAGGTGGCCAAAGTACTAGAGCTTCAGCTTCAGCATATTAACCAGGCCAGAAGTCCTGGGAGGGTCCTGAAAGGAGACAGAGTCCCAATTCCCAATGACTCATTGATGAGTTCATTGCCAAAACTACCCAGAGGGTAGGTGGAAGTGGAGGGGACTGAGATGGTAGTAAACACATCCTAAAATGGCAATACTGAGAAATCTAATCGAATATGAATTGAGGGTTCCACATGCAAGCACCAGGAATGCTCCCAGACAGAGACCAATAGTCCACAGGCTATTGCTGCTGGAAGCCCATGAGTGAAGTGAAGTCGCTCAGTCATGTCCGACTCTTTGCAACCCCATGGACTGTAGCCCACCAGACTCCTCAGTCCATGGAATTTTCCAGGCAAGGGTACTGGAGTGGGTTGCCATTTCCTTCTCCAGGAAACCCATAGTGAGACCTAATGTAAAGATGGCGGCCAGTTTGCTGCTGACAAACAGGACTTTGCTTTTCTAACCCTTCTGTGCACGTTGCATCTGTAACACGGACCTTAGTATGCATGCCTGCCCCATCCTCCCTAAGGGCTAGGGATCCTAGACTCTTGAAAGTCTGAGGTGCTGTTGTGTTGTTGCCAGGTGGGGACCAGGATAAAAAGCAGTTGTTGGAGTGATTAGGTCCAGATTAAGTACAGCTTTATGGGCGGAGGCTGAGACCTTGAATCCTACCGTCGAGCAGATCTGCAGACGCTGCAGTTCACTGAGGGAAGTGATAATTGATCCTCCTGCTACTAGTCAAGGAGTAAGAGAGCAGCTGGGGTTTGCAACTGTTGTGGCAGATCAATTTCAAATGAGGCGTAGGGAGGAGAAGCCTGTGGCAGGAGCTGGGCTGGAGACAAAGGCTTGGGTGCGATTCCCAGGGGAGAACCTGGGTGACATTTTACCTGAAGCTGAGAGTCACACCCTGGTTCTTGGTCCTGCCTTTACCAGTCACAGCAACAGGAGCAACTCTCTTACTTGAACAGGTGCAAGTATAAAGAAATGAAAGGAACACCTCCCAACCCGACCACAGGCCACACACTAGAACTTCCTCTGTGCAGAGAGACAGGGACCAGCCATATTCACGTGTCCATGCCCTGGTTTTCTTCCCAGGCACGTGGCTCCCTTCTTTCCCAGATACCTGAGTTCCTGCCCAGAAAATGTGGTGGAGGTGCTGTTGGCCACGGTCAGGCCTGGCCCCACTTGCAACCAGCCCTCACTCCTCATCCGCTGGCTGAATAGAGAGGACTTTGGGAAACCCAGGGATGCTGGAGCCGGGAGTGGCAGGAACCTGGGCCCCTGAATGACTGCCTATCAATATGCAGGGGGACTAGGATTTGGGGTTCCCTATGATGGCTAACTAATATTCTGCTTCCCAGGTGGCTCAGTGGTAAAAGAATCCTCCTGCCAGTGCAGGAAAGGCAGGAGATGCAGTCTCAATCCCTGGGTCAGGAAGAACTCTTAGAGTAGGAAATGGCAACCCATCCAGTATTCTTGCCTGGAGAATCCCTTGGACAGAGGAGCCTGCTGGGCTACAGTCCATGGGGTCTCAAGAGTCGGAAATGACTGAGCGACTGAGCACATACGCACACATAATGGTTAACATAACCTGAATAACACCCTTCTGGAACTGCATCTGCTGGAAACCTTGTTCCCTGAAAGTCTCACAAAGTCACTGAGGGAGCTGCTGGTCTAGGAGTTGGATCTCCATACACCAGACACTGGGCCTCTCATGCTGGTTCCACAGGGCTTCCTGGCCTCCGTTTGCAAGCCTGCTTCCCAGATTGCAGCTCGAGTTGATGCTGGAAGAGTCTTTGGATAGATCCTCTTGCCTTTCCCCTCACAATCTGGGCTGTGCCCAAGTATGTCTGTGTATATGTCTCTCTGTGTGTTTGCTTGTTTTGGGGGGTTTGTGAGTGTGTGTGTGAGTGTGTATAACATAAAATTTGCAATTTTACACAGGGAACTCTGCTCAGTATCATGTGGCAGCCTCAGGGGAGGGGAGTTTGGGGCAGAATGGATACAGGTATATGTATGGCTGAGTCCCTTTGCTGTCCACCTGAAACTATCACAGTATTGTCAATTGGCTATACTCCAGTAGAAAAATAGAGTGTTAAAAAAAAATAAACACACACGCATATTTGATATTCTATCTTTTTTCCCAGAAATATCTAAGCTTTACCTAACATGAAACAATGAACCTCTGGTTATTTAACTACGTTAAAATAACATAAGGTCCCTAAACACTTCATGAATCAAGATATAAAATTTGCCATTTTAACCAGTCTTGCTGGTTTCTCTTCTTGCTGTTACAACAGAGGGAGGGCCCTAGGCTTTCGGAAGGACCATTTCCCCCTGTTGGAGTTGGGATGGGGTCCTTCTGCACAGCCACTTTTCCTCACACGACCCCCAACACACAGCGGCCATTCCTCCTAACCCTTCCCTGTTTCCAGAACAGCCTCCGGAGTCCAGCCCAGCAGGAGCTGCAGGCGCGCATCTTCTCACCTCTTTGGGTGTCCCATTGTGTAGAAAACCCCAAAGGTGTGTCATTTTCACTCACCCACAGCACCAGCCCTGTGCTGTAAGGTCACCGAGGAAGTCTCGCAGTGGAATTTGAGGACAGTTGATGAGGCCTAAGTGTTGCTCCCAGAACAGGCTCTGGTTAGGACGTGTCCATACCCACCCCAGCATTCAGTGACCCAGACACAGAGCTGTGTATGTGGGTGGCAGTTTCTCTCTTGCCCCTCCCCGCCGCCCCCAAGTGATGTCCTCTTCTGCCCAGATTTCTTCCCACTCTTGATATGCCTTCTACAAAAGCTGTCTTGCACTGTTGCTATTGAAGCCTCCAGAGTTCCTTTGGGGCATCGCTTTTGAGCACAAATTAGAACAAGGCTCCTCCTCTGGCAGCCACAGGTGCCCCAGTTTGGCTGGTAGAGGGCGGGCTGGATCCCAGCCTCTGCCTGGGTTCAGTCAGGGATATACAGTGTTCCCCTGGACCCTTCCACCTGGCTGCCGGAGTCTTCTCACAAACATTGCCATGAGTTATATTTTCTACTTTTACTATTATTTTTTGGCTTTACTATGCACAACGTGGGATCTCACTTCTGCCTACCAGGGGTCAAACCCTGGGCCTGGCAGTAAAAGCACTGAGTCCTAACCACTGCGCTACCTGGGAAGTTCTACTGAGAGTCTTAAATAACGAGTTCCTCCCTCCTCCAGCTATCATTGTCACCCTAGGGGCTCAGAGGCACAGGCTTTGGGATTTTAAGGTAGCCGGAGGTGACTTTAGTCACACTGTGCCAAGCAGAAGGCTGTGGACTGATCAGAGAACACTACTACCTTGACACCATTGTTCCTATGGGGAAATGTATCCCTAGGTCTTTTCCAACTATCAACTTAAAAATAAATCTTAGCGGACCCTCACCAGAACTAAATCAGCAGACCCCTTGATCTTGGACTTTGTAGCCATCAAAACTGTGAGAAACAGGGAATTCTCTGGTGGTCAAGGACTTTCACTGCCATGAATCCGAGATCCCACAAGTCAAGTGGCATGGCCAAAAAATAAAATAAAAAGTGGCGTGCTAAGTCGCTTCAGTTGTGTCAGACTCTTTGTGACCCCATGGACCATAGTCTGCCAGGCTCCTCTGTCTATGGGATTTCCCAGGCAAGAATACTGGAGTGGGTTTCCATGCCCTCCTATAGGGGATCTTCGCGACCCAAGGATTGAACCCGTGTCTCTTATGTCTCCTGCATTGGCAGGCAGGTTCTTTACCACTAATGCCACCTTGGCCTTAGAAAACTAAGTCTTTGGGGACAATCTGCCCACGAGAAACACAGGACCTGTAATGTAGGCTACTTCTTCTCACCCTCAGGCTTGTGAATGGCTATGGCTGACTTACTTTGGCCTTAGCTGGCTCAGATTTGATTGTGGCTCCAGAGTCTGCCCCACAAGTTGTGCAAGCTTTGGAGAACAGATTTCTGGTTGTAGGATCTCCTTTGTAACTTGAACCCCAAGCACAGGAGGTATCTTTGTACATGATTAATTTAATTAAAAAGTAGACAGGGCTTCCCTGGTGGTCCAGTGGTTAAGAATCTGCCTGCCAATGCTGGGGACTCGGTCCCTGGTCCAGGAAGTTTCCACATTGCCTTGGGGTGACTGAGCCTGTGCACCACAACTGCTGAGCCCGTGCTCTGCAAGAAGAGAAGCCACTGCAATGAGAAGCGTGCACACTCTAATGAAGGTAGCTACCACTCGCCAAAACTAGAGAAAGCCTGTCTATAGCAATGAAGGCCGAGCGCAGCCATCAATAAATAAACAGTTTTTTAAAAGTGGACAGATGCTGATGATCTCATGTCTCCTTTTGGAATGCTTGCCTGGTGCCAGCCTAAAGCTGATGTTTAGTAGCTACTGGGCTAGGAGGTTAGAAGTTGTACCTTTAGCCTTTTACCCTGGGCGTTTCTCATCTGGGCATCATATTAATACCAAGGGACAGACAAAGCTGAGCTCAGCACCACCACTTGACCTCATTTCTGTTTTAGGAATTCTCCCTGCAACCATGCAGTTTGAGCAGAAAGCCATCTCTGAAGTGTTTTGAATTTTAATATCTTTTCATACTGCCTCTTTCTTGTCAAGACACCATGTGTGCCTCTGGCCTAACTTGCTGACTAGAAAACTGAAACACACTTCTAGCTGGTAGCCAGAAACAAAGGGAAAAATTGTCTGTCTGAAGAGCTATTTAGCTGTCTGCATTTCCATGCCCCCACTGTCCCACACCCCCTCCTATATGAACAACCCCCACAAGAATCCAGCTGCTTTTCTATTAACGTCAGTCATGGCATTTCTCACAGTGGTCTGTTTAGCGCTGAAAAAGTCGGAGCTCTGTGATTTCAGTGTGGTTCATCACAGCACGTTGAAGCCTGGGTCTTGAGGGAGCCTGCCACAGGGGAGGGTCTTGAGAGGGTCTCAAGGCATCTGCCAAGCCAGACCCCAGGTTAAGATGCCTCCAGAAACCTCGCTCAAAGTTATGTCCTTTTAATCAGCTTGTTCCTCGGCTCCTTAGACACTACACAGGATAGGTTCAAGGAGTTGGCAGTGGCTTCATCTGGAAGCATTTTCCTGAAACATGCAAATATTTGTACCTCGAGGGACTCTGACTCCAGAAGGGCGTACACCAGCGTGAGTGCTGTGGAGGAAGCAGAACTCATGGGACGCTCTGAGGGGAGACCAGGTTTTACCTCAGCAAGAAGAAAATTTTGAATTCCAGCAACAGGAATAACCCGTAACAGGAAAAGGGCTACAGGAATAGAGAGGCAGAGTGGGTGTGAAACAGGCAGTACCTGAAAGTCAGGCCTCCAGATGTTAACTGGCCTGTGGAAGAGGCGTGTGGGGAATGCCATCACTATCTGTCTGCTCTGTGCTTTCTAACGACATGCTGCAGATACTGAGCCCTGACCTCTGACACAGAGCAGAAAGGCTGTCAGCTCTTCAAGACAAAGGCTTCAGAAGACTGGGAGGCCACCCAGCAACCGGAAATGAGAACACCCTCCTTCCATCCTGAAGGCGGCTCGCAGCCTCAGTCTTACCGGGCAATGGAGAACGCCGCTGCCATGAGTTCTGGCTTGAGATGGGCTGAGGCTTCAGGCTTAATGAGTCTCCTGATCATTCAACACTTTCTTCTGCACTTTCTTTAAGACACCTGTGCTTTTTGGCTACCCTGAGCAGGGAGAGAAGCCAAGCTGTTGGCAGCCTCCTCAGATCTGGTGTTCACAGCATCACAGAGGCTATTTCCAGCAATTATCTTCCCATCGTAGGTGTTCTGTGGGGAGATTTGTGGCATTTTCTCTACATGGTTCCATACAGGTCTCCAGCATTGCAGGTGGATTCTTTATCAAGGCATTCATTGAAATTGGGAGATGAATTCTGTTCAAATGGTCTACCCTCTCTTCTTGTCAGGTTCCCACACGCTGGCCAGCCTGACCATAAATGGCTGAGCACACAAACCAAGCCGTGCTGGTGAGGATGGTGGGGGCAAGCAGAGTGCGTTTCGAGATTCTGTTGGTGCTAGAATCACTCATTCTATACTTTCTGATAGGCAAAGGGCAAATGTCCTCCTACCAAGCTCAGACTTTGTAGTTTATGATGCTTATAAACATCCTCTCACCCTGAGTTAGGCCCAGTTCCCCTCTGGATTTCTCCCATGGCTCCCTGAACCTGTCTTTCACAGCTCCTCTCACAGTTTGTGACTAGATTTGTGTGGGTGTGATTATTTATGTCTTCCTCTCATTAGACTGTCAACTTTATGAGAGCAGGAGTCACATCTGCTCTCCTCATGATTGACTCCCAGCACTAAACACAGAGACGGGCATATGGTTGGAGTCCAATCGATATTTATTTAACTAGTGAACAAGTAAATGAATGGATGGATGAATTAATGAATGGAGCTTAAAGAAATCATAGACAGTAAGTCTAGTGTCATCATTCAATAGATGAAGATACAGAAGTTAAATAGTTTGTTCAAGTCTATGAAACTTTTTTGATTTCACATGTATGAAGACAGATTGAGTCTGTCAATTAAT
Source organism: Bison bison bison (assembly GCF_000754665.1). Taxonomy (NCBI): domain Eukaryota; kingdom Metazoa; phylum Chordata; class Mammalia; order Artiodactyla; family Bovidae; genus Bison; species Bison bison. Next base: position 8,809,088 of record NW_011494735.1, on the reverse strand, counting down.
TCTGAAGTATTGATTGAACATGTATTCCGTTGTGTTAAGAAACTCTAAGATGGCTAAAATTCAATACTCCTACTGTTAAAAAGTATCAGTTAAACTGATAAGAGAAAAGTAGTGACTATTCATTAAGTGCTTTCAATATATTATTTCATTTATGAAATAGGTCTTAGCATTTCCATTTAACAGATGGGAAAGACAAGCTCAGAGATAATATTACTCAATTGTGTTGAGCTTTTACTATATGCCAAAGCATTTCTACACGTTTTATCTGCGTTCATAAATTAATTTAATCATCAAGACTTGACTAGGGGAGGACCCACTTCCAAGCTTGGTCATAGGAGTATTGTCAGGACTCATGTCTTTACTCGCTGTTGGCCAGAGACAGCTCCTCACTAAATGGGCCTCTCCATAGCAGGCTCACAGCATGGCACCTCTATCTTCTGAGAGCAATGCCTGAGAGAGACAGACACAGAGAGAGACGGAAGTTAAAGAAGTTAAAGTCTTTGTAACATAGTCTCAGGGGTGATTTCCTATCACATCATTATCATTTTTTAATAAACATTTGTTTTTAATTTATCTAGCTGCACCGGGTCTTTGTTGAGGTATGTGAGATCTAGTTCCCTGACCAGGGATTGCGCCCAGGCCTCCTGCGGTAGGAGCAGAGTCTTAACCACTGGACCACTGGGCAAGTCCCATCATTTTCTATTCATTAATAATGAGCCATTAGGTCCAACCCACACTCAATGAGAGAGTATTACACAAGGGTGTGAATAACAGGAGGCGGGGATGACAGGTCATCCTAGAATCTGCCAACCACAGCAAGGTTAGTTTAATAACCCAAAATTAGTGTATTAACCACAGTAATATAACAAAGAAGAAAAGGATGATCACCTCAATAGATTTTTTTAAAAAAACAAGTATTTGATAAAATGTGACACCACTGATGACAAAAGCTAAAAATGAAAGTGATTGGTCTTATTCTGATAAAAACATGAGATAGATTGCGTTAATACCCTGACTTCCTCACCCTTCCTGTACCACACCCTTTGCCATGTAAGTTTATGGTGGCCTCCCATCATGAGCAAGATTACTGTGGACTCTGGACTCAGCCATATGACTCACTTTGGCCATATATTGCCATTAAAATATTTGGCATATTAACAGATGTGATGCCAGCAGCGTTCTGAAATGAGACTGCCTATTGGGGTTTGCTCTTTTGTTCTTCTGCAATTCACTGTGAGAAAGACCTAAGCAGGCTAGCCCACTGGCTCCATGAGGAGATGAGAAACAGGTGGAGCACAGCTACTCCAGCTAAAGTATGCAGTCAAACCCAGGTGAGACCAGAGCCACAGGCGACGTGTATATGCGTGAGTGACCCCATCCAGGACCAGCACAACAATCCAGTGAAGCTCAGCTCAGATCAGCTGACTACCACACATCTGTAAGACGTGTCTATTGTTATATGTCACTAGGGTTTTTGTGGTTCTTTTGTTATGTAGTAAAAGCTGACTTATACAGGTTATCTATAAAGCTACCATCAGCAAATACCAGCTTAAGAGTGTTATGTTAAAAATTTTCCTCTGAGACTAGAAATTTCTTAAGTTTGACTGCAGTTTATACTTCTTTTTAACTTGGGCATTTTCACCAGTGCAAAAAGTCAAGAAATGGAAATAAAAGAAGAATAGAAAGAAAAAAATAGTTGTCCTAATTTGCAGATGATCTGACTATATACACATACAATCCAAAAGAATCTTCAAATCAATGATCAGAATTAGTAAATGAATTTATCTAGGTCACTAGATTCAAAGTCAATATATAGAAACAATTGTATTTCTATATGCCAGCAATAAAACAAAAGATTTTCAACATCTCTGTACAGAGACTACTGAGAGAAATTAAAGAAACTACAATAAAAGAAAAAAGGACTATGTTGTGTTCATGGATTGTAAACACGTCATCCCCAAATTGATCTCTTCAGTGTAATCCCAATAGAATTCTCAACAGGACTTTTGTGAAAATTTACATATTGTGTTTCCAAGTAAATTTTGAAACCAAAGGGCCAAGAATAGCTAAAACCATCTTGAAGAAAATAATATGGAAACTTTTTTTTTCCCCTCAGAAAAATCAATATAATTAAGGCTGTGTGGCTTTTTGTCTCAAGCACAAGCAAATAAACCAATGGAACAGAATTGAGAGCCCAGAAACAGACTCACACATTTATGGATATTTAATTTAGGACAAATGTGACTGCTCTGAGCAGTCTTTAAGATAAATATTTCTGGATCGGTTGGCTATCTGTATGAAAAAAAGAAAAAGTAGCTGGACTCCTATTTTAGTGTTACACAAAAAAGAAATTCCAGTTAGGTTGCTGATCTAAATGTGAACATGAAAACAATAATGTTTCTAGATATCTAGAAACATCTAGGTATCAAAGATGTTCCCAGGATCTGGGGGTAGGTAAAGATTTGTTAAATAAGATGTAAGAAAAAAAAAATTAACTGAAAAGGAAATAATTGATAAATAGATGAGAGACTGGTAAACTACAGCGCACAGGTCAAATCTGGACACTTGTTTTGTAAATAAAGTTTTACTGGCAGACAGCTATGCCAAGTCATTTACATATTATCTACAGCTGCTTTTATGATACAATGGCAGACCTGAGTGGTTGTGTAAGAGATCTAATGACCCACAAAGCCTAAAATATTTACTCTATGGTCCCTTTCAGAAACAGTTTGCTAACCTCTGAATTAGACTAAATTAAAAATAGGAATTTCAAGTCATTGAAGAGCATCACTAAGAAGGTAAAAAGGCAAGTCTCAGAGTGGGAAAAATGTATATAACTGACAAAGGTCTCCTATCTAAAATGTATACTGCATGCCAAGAAATTAATACGAAAAAAGCTCAGTAGAAAAATGGGATAAAGAGATGACTAGGTACTTATCTCACAAAAGAAGAATGGCCAACACATTTTTTTTTTTTTGGCCACCTATGGGGGCTTGCTCAGAGAAGGCAATGGCACCCCACTCCAGTACTCTTGCCTGGAAATTCCCATGGACAGAGGAGCCTGGAAGGCTGCAGTCCATGGGGTTGCTGAGGGTCGGACACGACCGAGTGACTTCACTTTCACTTTTCACTTTCATGCATTGGAGAAGGAAATGGCAACCCACTCCAGTGTTCTTGCCGGGAGAATCCCAGGGATGGGGGAGCCTGGTGGGCTGCCATCTATGGGGTCGCACAGAGTCGGACACGACTGAAGTGACTTAGCAGCAGCAGGGGGTTGCTGGATCATCAAAAAAGCAAGAGCGTTCCAGAAAAACGTCTATTTCTGCTTTATTGACTATGCCAAAGCCTTTGACTGTGTGGATCACAATAAAGTGTGGAAAATTCTAAAGGAGATGGGAATACCAGACCACCTGACCTGCCTCTTGAGAAATATATATGCAGGTCAGGAAGCAACAGTTAGAACTGGACATGGAACAACAGACTGGTTCCAAATAGGAAAAGGAGTATGTCAAGGCTGTATACTGTCACCCTGCTTATTTAACTTATATGCAGAGTACATCATGAGAAACGCTGGGCTGGAAGAAGCACAAGCTGTAATCAAGATTGCCAGGAGAAATATCAATAACCTCAGATATGCAGATGACACCACTCTTATGGCTGAAAGTGAAGAAGAACTAAAGAGCCTCTTGAGGAAAGTGAGAGAGGAGAGTCAAAGAGTTGGCTTAAAGCTCAATATTCAGAAAACTAAGATCATGGCATCCAGTCCCATTACTTCATGGGAAATAGATGGGGAAACAGTGGCTGACTTTATTTTTTGGGTCTCCAAAATCACTGCAGATGTGATTGCAGCCATGAAGTTAAAAGACGCTTACTGTTTGGAAGGAAAGTTATGACCAACCTAGATAGCATATTAAAAAGCAGAGACATTACTTTGTCAACAAAGGTCCGTCTAGTCAAGGCTATGGTTTTTCCAGTGGTCATGTATGGATGTGAGAGTTGGACTATAAAGAAAGCTGAACACCGAAGAATTGATGCTTTTGAACTGTGGTGTTGGAGAAGACTCTTGAGAGTCCCTTGGACTGCAAGGAGATCCAACCAGTCCATCCTAAAGGAGATCAGTCCTGGGTGTTCATTGGAAGGACAGATATTGAAGCTGAAACTCCAGTACTTTGGCCACCTGATACAAAGAGCTGACTGATTTGAAAAGATCCTGATGCTGGGAAAGATTGAGGGCAGGAGGAGAAGGGGACGACAGAGGATGAGATGGCTGGATGGCATCACTGACTCAATGGACACGAGTTTGGGTAAACTCCAGGAGTTGGTGATGGACAGGGAGGCCTGGCATGCTGCAGTTCATGGGGTCGCAGAGTCGGACACGACTGAGCGACTGAACTGAACTGAACTGATGGGGGCTTGTAGAATCTTAATTCTCTGACCAGGAAGTCAACCCTTCCCCCCCTGCAGTGGAAGCATAGAGTCCTAACCACTGGACTGCCAGGGAATTCCCTGGTTAACACACATGTTAAAATGTGCTCAACATTGTTAGGGAAATCAAGATCAAGAAATTCCTAATCAAGGGAGTTCCTTGGTGATCTAGTAGTTAGGATTCCACACTTTCACTGCCTTGACCTGGGTTTAACCCTTGGTTGAGGAATTGCAAGCCACACAGCACAGCCAAAATAATATTTCTGATGAAGTGTAGGAACCTGAAAAGGATGCATGGTTTTTTCCAAAGTAAAGGATGCAGGATGCACGGAGGTACCCATGCGATGATGACAGATATGTAAAGTGTGCATGCCTCTGACCAAGGACTGAAAAGTATTTTGCAAAAGCAAAAATAGTTGGTAGTGATAATTTTTTTCTTTTCCCTGAACAATTCCTAAATTTGTTGTATGATCTTTCTATGAATGGCAAAAGAAGGGAAGGGGACTTCCCTGGCAGTATAGTGGTTAAGACCCTATGCTTCCAATGCAGGGGCGTGGGTTTGATCACTGGTCAGGAAACTAAGATCCCACATGCCTTGTGGCGCAGCCAAAATGTTTTTTTTTTTTAAATTAAAAAAAGGACAAAAAAAAAAAAAAAGGAAAGCCTTTCTTCTCTTTGAGAAGTCCCATTCCCCCCAGAAATGTACTGTAGTTTGTAAAGGTCTACTCTGATGAGTTTCTTTAAAAAGGACTAGTCTATCCCTTAGGGGTTGTGTGGTCAGGAATGCTAGCTTCTATTTTCAGCCCTGCTGACAGACAGATGATGAAGTTCACGAAGGTCCTTTAAGTTTTTCCCATCTTTGAAGTTGAGAACAGTTCCACTTGCTGCTGCCATTTACATTAATGAGGTACATTTAATGCCCATGAAGTTCATTGTGGCATATCAGATTAGTCTTCCTTTGAGAAATCGGCGATATTTATGAAGGAGAAGGAAGCAGTAGGAGTAGTGTCAGAAGTGAATTCTTTCAACCAATATTATTGCACAACTGCCCTGCGCAGGGTATTGTGTCAAAGTTATTCAGTGCAATAAAAGATGTCTGAGTCAAGCCTTCAGGGAGCTTGCAGTCTTCCAGTGATTCTAACTGAAGGTTTGTATCCACCGACCAACAGCTCTGGAATTGTGATCTAGAATATTGTGATAAAATCATAGCGTTTAAGTTATAATTAGGTGTTTTAATATGTTGTTTGGGGAAGAGAGTCGTGAGTCATAGCAAAATTTAAAAAAAAAAAAACTGTTCTTAGTGTTATAACTTTGTGTTGCCCAAGATTACATTTTTTCCCAGGATCTGTAAGGAATTATAGGGTGAACTTTGATTATGCTGTGAAAGGAGTACAAAACTAGGTCTTCGTCTTCTGGTTCTTCTGATCTATGCACCATAGAGTTAGACTCTAGTGTTTTAAAAGAGCCTAAAGGGCATGACTAGTCCGGTATTTTTCATACTGTGGGTTGTGAAATCAATGGACTAGGTTATGACAAGCATTTTCAACAAGTAAAACAGACTAGAATAAAGTTGCACATGGTAAAGATAAGTATTATTTAGCAAAAACCTGTTTTAATACTGGAGTGGGTTGCCATTTCCTTCTCAAGGGGATCTTCCCGCCCCTGGGATCAAACCTGTATTGCAGGAGATTTGTTGAATCTCCTGCATTGCAGGTGATTTCTTTTCCATCTGAGCCACCAGGGAAGCCCATGTTTTAATTATTATATTGGTTGCATCGGTTCAGTTCAGTTCAGTCGCTCAGTCGTGTCCGACTCTTTGTGACCCCATGAGTGGCAACACGCCAGGCCTCCCTGTCCATCACCAACTCCTGGAGTTCACCCAGACTCACGTCCATCGAGTCAGTGATGCCATCCAGCCATCTCATCCTGGGCTACCATAATCAAGTACTACAAACTAGAAGGCTTAAAGCAACGGAAATTTATTCTTATCTATGTCCCTGCCACCCTGAACGCACCCAATCTCATCTGATCTTAGAAGCTAAGCAGGGTCGGGCTTGGTTAGTACTTGGATGGGAAAAATTTATTCTCACAGTTTTAGTAACTGGAAGTCCAAATTCAAGGCGTCAGTAAGGCCATGTTCCCTCTGAAACTCTGGGTAGAAGGCTTCCTTTCCTCTTCCTATTTTCCCATGGTAGAGAGAAACCCTTAGCGTTCCTTGGCTTACAGCTGCATCACTCATCTTTGCTTCTGGGGTCACATGGCATCCTCTCTGTGTGTTTGAACACGTCTGTATCCAAACTCCCCTGTTCTCATAAGGACACCAGTCATACTGGATAAGGGCCCACCCTAATGACTTCATCTTAACTTGATTACATATACAATACTCTATTTCCAAATAAACTCACCTTCACAGCTACTGGGGGTTCCAACTTCAATATATCTTTGGCGGGAGTGGGAGGGTGGACACAGTTTAATCTAAAACAATCATATATATTTAAAGCCTGTGTGCTGAGTCACAGTGTTAAATGTACTTAATATTAGTTGTGATTTAAAAAGAAACGGCTTAACACTTTAATCAGTCATCCAGTTCTTGACTTTTCTGTAATATATTGACAGTAGTACTAGGGTCCACATGGAGCCCATCAAAAGTGGCTGAGCACCTCAGTAGATACCCTGTGGGTCTATGGACAATCCTGATTGTTGACAATGCTTTTATCAGGGAAGAACTTATTAGGATTGTATACACAGCTAACAGGAGATCTAACAGAGCACCTTGAACCATCAGGTTAGGTTTTTTTGTGGCAGTGGTTACAGATAAAGTGCTCTTTCAGAACAAAGTATAATATGGAAATAATAATGATAATTACAACAATATACAGGACTGAGCGACTGAAGAACAACTTCCATATAATAATAATTAACATTGTTATATAAAAGTATAATACCAGAAAGCAGTCACATTTAGTGATGGAAAAATTTTAAAATCAGTTTTGGGAACTCCCCAGTGGTCCAGTGGTTAAAACTTGGCACTTTCACTGCCAAGGGCCTGGGTTTAATCCCTGATCAGGGAACTAAGATCCCCACAAGCTGTGTGTTGTGCTTAGCTGCTCAGTCGTGTCTGACTCTGCGACCCCACAGACTGTAGCCCACCAGGCTTCCCTGCCGATGGGGATTCTCCAGGCAAGAATACTGGAATGGGTTGCCATGCCCTCCTCCAGGAGATCTTGCCATCCCAGGAATCAAACCCAGGTTGCCTGAGTTGCAGGTGGATTCATTACTCTCTGAGCCACCAGGGAAGCCCAAGAATACTGGAGTGGAGTGGGTAGCTTTTCTCTAGGGGATCTTCCCAACCCAGGAATCAACCCGGGGTCTCCTGCATTGCAGGCAGATTCTTTACCAGCTGAGGTACCAGGGGAGCCCCATGAGCTGTGTGGTGTGGCCCCATACACACACACACAAAAAATCAATTTTAGAGGCAAGTTTTAAATGTTACGTATAAGGAAGATCTCATTGCCAAAGCTTGAAGAAAGATGCATCTTTTAAAATCTGAAAGGCTTGTTCAAAGGAGATCAAGATACTTTTTATTGTAGAAGATAGAAAAAATGAACTAGGTTAAAGGCTCCCCAACCAACAGATCTAGGCCTGCTGTAAAATTGTGAAGCCTTACCTTTACAGATCTCTCAGCGTGTTGCTACCACCCTGCCCAGCTCTCTGAAATTCACCATCTTTCCCTCCTCTACTTAGACACCTGGCTGCCAGCACCCATCTGCTCTTTCTAATGAAAAGGCTTTGTCCTGAAAAGTTTACCTAGTCTGACCTTTCCTTAGGTAATTTCTAAATAAATCATTGTGTCTATTTTTACATTAAAAGCTTTACCATTTGATTCATAGAAGATCATTGTTAGATATTAAAGGACACTCCAGGTAACAATCTTTTTTGTCTCTGAGACATTCAAGCTGCAAACAGTCCTATCAATGACAACTCATCACCCTACCGAGATTCTTGGAGGGGTGGGACTTAGTGGGGAGGTGTGGGGCTACATTTTAGAAGGAAAGGAAAGACGGTATGGAATTTGAAAATATCTCGTTCTGAAACAACCTGCCCCCCTGACACCCACCTTCACACCTGCCCTGGAGTCAGACCTGGGTCATTGGTGGCTCCTGGTTGTGCTCTGGGGACTGCAGGACAGGGAAAACACGGAGGGTTAAGCCAGAGTTTTGATTTGGCCCTGCCAGTGATTTCACTACCAGTTTGTATACTTGTTTATTTTGTCATCTTTACATGGAAAGGCTGGGATCCCTGGGTCAGGAAGTTCCCCTGGAGGAGGACGTGGCAATCCACTCCAGTATTCTTGCCTGGAGAATCCCATGGACAGGGGAACCTGGTGGGTTACAGTCCATAGGGTCGCAAAGAGTCAGACACGACTGAGCGACTAACACTTTCACACTTGTGTGCTCATTTATTTTCTCATCTTTACAAGGGAAGGCTGACTATACAGAGGAACTTTGAGCTACCACTCATTTTTGCAGGGCTTGATCCATGCTAGTATATAGTAACATAATTAATTTGGCTGCTCAGGTCTTAGTTGCAGCACATGGGATTTTTGGTTGCAGTGCATGGACTCTCTAGTTTTGGCAAACTCTCTAGTTGTGCCACAACTCTAGTTGTGGCAAATGAGCTCAGTAGTTGTGGCTAACTGGCTTAGTTGCTCTGTGGCATGTGGGATCTTAGTTTCCCAACCAGGGATTGATCCCCTGTCCTGTGCTTTGCAGAGAAGGCAATGGCAACCCACTCCAGTGTTCTTGCCTGGAAAATCCCATGGACGGAGGAGCCTGGTGGGCTGCGGTCCATGGGGTCACACAGAATCGGACACGACTGAAGCGACTTAGCAGCAGCAGCCTGTGCATTGCAAGGCAGATGCTTAACCACTGGACGACCAAGGAAGTCCCCCTCTACTTTCTTTTTGCTTTCAACACGAGCAGTTTTCAGACCTCCAGAGATTTCCTTTAACCTACCTCCACTCCACTCCCTACCCAAGGCAACAGGAGGCACTTGGGAACATACACACAGCACAAAGTATTGAGCCTTTGTCTCAAGTGGGAAAAAAATGGTCTCCACCCTCTGGCATAATTAATGCAGCTGCATTGTTTGGGCTTTTTCTAAAATTAAAAATAATCCCTATAATTACTTGCTGTTTATGGGCTCAGTGGTAAAGAATCCGTTTGCCTGAAGGAGACTTAAGTTCTATCCCTGAGGTCGGGAGGATCCCCTGGAGAAGGAAATAGCAACCCACTCCAGTACTCTTGCCTGGGCAATCCCATGGACAGAGGAGCCAGGCAGGCTACTATCCGTGGGGTTGCAAAAGAGTTGGACCTGACTGAGCAACTGAAACAGCAATGGGGTAAAGAGCTCAAGGGTTCTGAGTTAGGTTAGAGGAAATCAGACTTGTATTTTAGTCATCCACATAATGTTTGCTGACACCAAGCATGCCCCCCATCCCTCAGGTCATCCTGACAGCCTTCCAACAAGGCTCCTGCATGGAGTCTCCTTGACTTCCTGACCCCCAATCCTGTCCTTTTCCCCCAAATGTTGTCTTCTTTTTTTTTTTTTTTTAACTTTATTTATTTAGGCTGTGCTGGGTCTTCACTGCTGGGCCAGGACTTGTGGCGAGTAGGGGCTGCTCTCTAGTTGCGGTGGGAGGGCTTCTCATTGCCGTGGCTTCTCTGGTGGCGGAACCTGGGCTCTAGGATCTGCAGACTTTAGTCATTGTGGCTGCAGCAGTGAGCTC
>NW_011494735.1:8795630-8798775 GCF_000754665.1 Bison bison bison | reverse complement strand
AATGGCAACCCACTCCAGTGTGCTCAGTAGTTATGGTTCCTAGGCTCTAGAGCACAGGCTCAACAGCTGTGGTGCATGGGCTTAGTTGCTCTGTGGCATGTGGAGTCTTCCTGGACCAGGGATGGTATCCGTGTCCGCTGCATTGGCAGGTGGATTCTTATCCACTGTGCCACTGGGGAAGTCCCTCCTATTTTCTTTTGAACCTCACTGGCAAGATCTTATTCTGCATGGAAAACATGGTGGGTTTATCTGTGCCATCAATTTCTGATAAGCATACATTTTGTCCTTTGTCCCTCCACATTCCAGGCTCTAATCTTGCTCCAGTGTTGCTGAACAGCTCTTGCCCAGAAATACTGCTGTCCAACTAAAACCATATATTCAGGCAGCTGATTGAAGCCAGAGACCCTGACCTTGAGCTGCGTTGCTGTGCAGTAATCTGAGCCATCTGCGCTCAGCAACAATTAAAACCTTCAGATCTCTTGGGCGTTTCCTTCCTCTGATGATAACTTAGGGGCTGCAGCACAACTCGGAGGGAAACAGCGCAGTCTTTGGTGCCAGCTTGATTCCTGCGGGGCAGTTCTAAACAGAGAAATCCCTGCTTGATGTACTAGTTCTTTCCTCAGCTGAAATGCAGGTTCTTAACATCTAACAAACCCTGAACATTTAATTATTCTGATTGCCTCTTTTGCCCAGAGGGGCAGAGGAACCTTCTGTTTATGGAGCCAGAGTCAGACAAAATTATGAGGTAAAGTTGGTTGTGAACAGCTCATGTCTCCTCTGTAGTCCAAATCTCTTTTTCGGCCTTTCCTGCCAGCTTTCCATCCCCTCAGAGGTCTTGCTGCCTTCTGCTAATGAGATCCAACAACAACAACAACAATAAAACCCCAAAGCAAGTTATTACTTCACTCCTTACCTCCTTTCTTTCCCTTCAAAATGCTTGAATCCTTATGATTGTGACCTTTCCTATCAATTCCCGGGGAAATGCACACAATAAATACATTTAACCAAAGTGGGCAAGAAAGTCATACTGTCACCCTTGGGAGACGGAGGTGAGAAGTTATAAGAAAAAAAATCCTTCAGGAAAAGAATTTGAAAAGGAATAGATATATGTATATGTATAACTGAATCATTTTGCTGTATACCTGAAACTAACACATTATACATCAACCACAGTCCAGTATAAAATAAACGTTAGAAAGAAAGAAAAGTCCTTCCAGAGAATTGATTTCTTTTTTTTAATTTAATTTTATTTTTAACTGGAAGATAATTACTTTATAATATTGTGATGGCTTCTGTGATACATCAACATGAATCAACCGTAGGTATACATATGTCCCTCCCTCTAAAACCTCCCTCCTATCTCCCTCCAACTCTCACCCCTCTAGGTTATCACAGAGCACCTGCTTTGGGTTCCCTGCCTCGTGTAGCAAATTCCCACTGGCTATCTATGTTACATATGGTAACGTGTAGGTTTCAAATGGAGAAGGCAATGGCACCCCACTCCAGTACTCTTGCCTGGAAAATTCCATGGATGGAGGAGCCTGGTGGGCTGCCGTCTATGGGGTCACACAGAGTCGGACACGACTGAAGTGACATAGCAGCAGCAGCAGGTTTCAATACCATTGTTTCAATTCAGCCCTCCCTCCCCCAGTGTGACCATAAGTCTGAGAACTGATTTCTAATGGAAAGCATTATATCCTTAGCAAATCCCTGGGAAGGAGGAAAGATTTGGTTGGCTGGAATGTAGCAAGTTACACTATGTCCATTGTAGTCTTATTCTATAGGAGCAAGCCCTCTGGGAAAGCACAAAAGGGTTCTTCAGACTCAGGCTCTGCTGCTGGACGGAGCTGCCACTCTAGGTCTAGAGACACCACTGAGGATCTCCTGGGTGACCACAGGAAAGTCTTAAGACTGTGAAGAGTTCTTTCTCTGAACATCAGGCTGGGGAGACTATATTGGGGTTGTAGTGCTTGAAGCACTAAGATTTGACAGAATAGTTCCTAACTCAGATGCCAGTAAATGAAGAGGGGTGAAAATAAGATATTTCTTTCCCCAATGCTTGATCAATACTCTTACTGAGTTTTGGAGATGTGTCTTTAACAGTTGTCGTGGAAGAGGATTACAGACCTTCACTGTCTCACTTGATCCTCTTTAGAACCTTGTGAAATAGGCAGTTTTCACACTCTTAAAAAGTAGAAAGTGAAGATCATGCATAAACTTATTTTTGAGAGATAATCACTGATACATATTTTAAATAGTATTACCATCCTCACTCAACAGGTGAGAAAACCAAGATTCAAGAGAAGTAAAATAATGTATCCAAAGCCAAATGTTCTATCTCCAAATTTGTATGCTTTTTATAAGCTTACTTTCCATACCCTCTCCTCCTCTGTTTTTGTGGAGTGATAGTGATTGTGTCTATGCCTTTTTCCTATTTAAAAATTTTCCCCACTCGATGAACATGAGTTTGAGCAAGGTCCTGGAGTTGGTGATGGACAGGGAAGCCTGGCGTGCTGCAGTCCATGGGGTCTTTCACAAAGAGTTGGACACAGCTGAGAGTCTGAACTGACTGACAAGGAAAAAAATGGCTAATAGTTTGAGAATAACCTAATGTGGCTATTTTATCTATAACACTGTTATGTTGCCTGGCCAGGGTATTGCTAGGTGAAATGTAAAATATGTAATTTAATTTGGCTTGCCTGATAGCTCAGTTGGTAAAGAATCTGCCTGTAATGCAGGAGACCCTCATTTGATTCCTGGGTCAGGAAGATCCGCTGGAGAAGAGTTAGGCTACCCACTCTAGTACTCTTGGGCTTCCCTTGTGGCTCAGCTGGTGAAGAACCTGCCTGCAGTGCAGGAGACCTGGGTTTGATCTCTGGGTTGGGAAGACCCCCTGGAGAAGGGAAAGGCTACCCACTCCAGTATTCAGACTTGGAGAATTCCATGGACTATGTAGTCTCAAAGAGTCGGACACGACTGATCAACTTTCACTTTAATGTTTATTTTTTAAACTATATTTTATTGAAATATAGTTATTTACAATGTCATGGGTTCTTAATGTTACTTATGGTTTTTTTTTGTTACTTATGTTTTTAAAAAATTATTTTATTGAAGAATCAGTTCAGTCGCTCAGTCATGTCCAACT
>NW_011494735.1:8776269-8795017 GCF_000754665.1 Bison bison bison | reverse complement strand
CCATCTATTTCCCATGAAGTGATGGGACCAGATGCCATGATCTTCGTTTTCTGAATGTTGAGCTTTAAGCCAACTTTTTCACCCTCCTCTTTCACTTTCATCAAGAGGCTTTTTAGTTCCTCTTCACTTTCTGCCATAAGGATGGTGTCATCTGCATATCTATGGTTATTGATATTTCTCCCGGCAATCTTGATTCCAGCTTGTGCTTCTTCCAGCCCAGCGTTTCTCATGATGTACTCTGTATATAAGTTAAATAAACAGGGTGACAATATAAAGCCTTGACGTACTCCTTTTCCTATTTGGAACCAGTCTGTTATTCCATGTCCAGTTGTAACTGTTGCTTTATTGAAGTATAGTTGATTTATAATGTAGTGTTTATAATTTAATTTTAAAGGACTGGGTTTTGGTGGCTTTCCCTGGTGGGTTTTGATAGTGGGTCACCATCCAGAAGACTCCAGAGGACTAATGTTCCTGAAGCCTGGTGGTGTCACCCCCCACTCCCCTAACCTCCCCACTGCCGCAGCCCCACCTCCACTCCCCAGCTCCTCCACCCTCCGTTTCACATGTGGGATAAGGGACAGATGCTTCTAGTTCAGAGGGTGGTGGGGTTCTGTTGGTATTTGCCAGGCACTTGAGCTTCTACAGTTGTGGCTTCTATACTACGAGGCGAGGTCCTGGTTGGTTTCTATCATTCCAACTGCTTACAACATGTAACTGAAAAAAATGGAAACTGTAACAGCTCTATTTTAGCTGTAGCTAAAAATATCTCAACATAGACAATGGTATCTCAACCCAATATTTTTTCAAGACCATGATATTTGTTTTTTGCATGGTATTAACTAAATAAACAGTCACACACACACATACACCACTCCTCCTCCCCCGCCCTAACCCGCTGCATCTTTAGGTTCCTATAATTATCAAAATCCATTTGCTAAAGTAGTACATCAAGGAAGTGCAAGTTATCCCACATTTTATTAACATGGTTACTGAGAATAAAGAAAAGGAATAGAGGAAAACGTCACAGGGGATTATTTCTTTATATCTGGTCTTTTGCTGCTGTGATGGATGGAAAATCAGAACCGTGAATTATGAACTATCCAGTCATCTGTACATGATGTAGTCCACTTCTACATGTCATAGAGTTGGTGGGAGCTGTGTATATCACTATTTAAAGTATTCATTCCTGTAGATTAAAATCCAGCATAGAAAATACATGTATTTAAAAATATTTTTTCTTATGATAAAAGCAATATATATCAATTATAGAAAATCCACTAAACGTAGAAGACAGAAAAAAAACCTAAAAATTATTGATAATTCCTCCAGATTAAGATGGTATTTATAAATATCTTAGCCTTCTGATATTTCCCTGGTGGTCCAGTGACTAAGACTCTGGGCTTCCACTGCAGGGGGTATGGGTTCAAACCCTGGTTGGGGAACTAAGTTTCCACATGCCATGTGCTGTGGCCAGTAAATTAAAAAAATTTTTTTAATAAAACAAATATTCTATCCTTTTCATCTTTTTTCTATGCATAACTTATTTTTAGAAAAAAATTGAGATCATGTCAAATATTTAGTTTTGTATCATGTATTTTTTGTTTGATATTAAATCATGAATATTTCTCCATGCTATTAAATAAGACAATTTTAATGTCTGTATAATATACATATGTAAAACCTGTTTTATGTAACTTCTAATGTGATTGAATATTTTTAATGGGGTAAAATTATATACCTTTTAATTCCTGTGATTTTCCCCATGACTTCTTTTTAATTTTTATGTGTAAAAAGTTGCTATGACCAAATTTTTTTTAAAAAAAGACTGAAGGTTACAACAGGTGAAATATAGCCAATATTTCATAATAACTATAATTGGGATATAACCTTTAAAAATTGTGAATCACTATGTTATGCACCTGAAACATACGATATTGTACATCAGTTATGTCTTAGTTAAATTTGTTAAAATAAAAATAATTTTTAAAAATTAAAACCTGAAAGAAAAATTAGAAGTAATTACACTTGTCTTTTGAAAAAGAGTAAAACAGAGTATTTAGATAATACCAAATCTGTTACATAAATCAAAGAACAAGGGCAACATGTGAATTCCAACATGGTTGGAAGTTAATTCTCTTTTTCATATTCAAAGTGTCAGAATCATTGAACAGTTCAAGATGATACTCTACAATTAAAGACCAGAGCAGCCGTCCTTTAGTTAGGGCTTTCCCATAGGCCAGTATTGCTTCAATAAACATGAGCATGATTTTAAACCATTTAGAGGTGTGATTTAAATCAACGTCCTTTTTCTCTCCATAAAGGAAAAGCTGTTCCAGACCTAGACTCGCCCTGTAACAATGCTTTCTGTGACAATTTGATGAACATTAATTTATTAGCCCAATTCTTCCATACATAAAGGAAGGGAGCCAAGATAGCACAAATACATTAAATAACCACTGTGTTCTACTATGATTTCTTTGTAGACATAAGCCCATGAAACTGACTTTAAAATAAAGGGCAAGGGACACCCTTAATTTCATAGTAGTGTTCAGGAGGAATACAGGTGGACAAACACACAGACACACGATGGAAAAGCCTAAATGTATAGCAAGGTTTTTAACTAGTTCTAGACTATTCTTTCGGAGAAGGCAATAGCACCCCACTCCAGTACTCTTGCCTGGAAAATCTCATGGATGGAGGAGCCTGCAAGGCTGCAGTCCATAGGGTTGCTGAGGGTCGAACATGACTGAGAGACTTCACTTTCACTTTTCAGTTTCATGCATTGGAGAAGGAAATGGCAACCCACTCCAGTATTCTTGCCTGGAGAATCCCAGGGACGGGGAAGCCTGGTGGGCTGCCGTCTATGGGGTCACACAGAGTCGGACAGGACTGAAGTGACTTAGCTATAGCAATAGACTATTCTTTACATAGGAAATTTGGGGTTTTAAGGTGATGTTTCTAATGTGTATAATATTTAACCAAAGTGCTCGAGTAAAACCTAAAATAACATGAATTTTAATCTCATCACTTGATGTTCATCTCCTCTGTGAAAGTGAAGTCGTTCAGTCGTGTCTGACTCTTTGAGAGCCCATGGACTATATAGCCTACCACGCTCCTCCATCCATGGGATTTTCCAGGCAAGAGTACTGGAGTGGGTTGCCATTTCCTTCTCCAGGGGATCTTCCCGACCCAGGGATCGAACCCATGTCTCCCGCATTGCAGGCAGACGCTTTAACCTCTGAATGAGCTGGTCTGGTAAAAAATCTGAGTCCCAGTGTCAGTTCGGCTGAAACTCTCTAAGACTCAGTTTCCCACCTGTGAAGTGACAGTAATTACAGAGCCTTTAGGAGAATCTGAGATAACTATGTGAGAAAGTACCACGAGCATCTACAAAACTATGGACCAAGATACATCAAGCTGTTATTATTATACTCCTGTTTAATTTCTCCAAGTAGAAATATAGCAATCAACTGAAGTACTCCTCAATGACACAAGGAAGCTCAGTATCTTTAAGGTTTTTAAAGAGCTTTGAAGATGAAAGAGTGCTAAGAGATTTCTTCATAGGAGTTCAGATCTGGTCCCAGTTGAATTTATTTTTAAATAGTGTGAGAGAGTTAGTGATTGTATTCACATGGAGTTACTAAAATTAACATCTTTAAAAATTTTTTATTAAAAACTTAATATGAGAACGAATTGTCTAATGAACTCTCATATGCCTATCAGGAACATTCAAAATTTTGCCACCCTTGTTTTATCTATTCCCTTTTGCTCAGTTCCCTGACAGCATATCATTTCATCCATACATCTTTCAAAATATATTTCTAAGAAATATGCACATGAAAAACAATGGTTATGAGTAAATAATGCATATTTTAGGGAGTTCCCTGAGGGTCCAGTGGTTAACACTCTGCTTTCAGTGCAGTGGGCATGGGTTTGATCCCTGATGGGGGAACTAAGATCCCACATGCTTTGTGGTATGGCCAAAAGAAAATCAAAAACAAAACAAACAAACAAAACCAATGCTGCCATTATCACTTAATTACTTTATCCTACAAATATTGCTATAATCATTTAAAAATAATACCATTATAACATTTTTGCACCTTAAGATTAGTTAGTAAATAGTTTATGTACTTAGAACATCACACACTAAGGGACATTCAGACGAAATACTATTTTAAAGACATTGAGCACAATTCTTTGTGTGTGTTTCTTTGATACTAAATACTTACTTAGTTTCATTTATCTTAATGTATTTTCAATTTGTAGGGGGGTTGCCTTTCCCTCCTTCTGATAGAACTTAAATAAGTATGTAGTCATTCACACAATTCCAAAATCCAAATCATATGCCAAGATATGCTCACAAAGTTGGGATTCTATTCCCCATGTCCCCACTGGTTCCCTCTAACTCTCTAAAAGTAACTAATTTTATTTTTTATTTTTTGTTTATCCTTCGTTGCTTCTTTTAAAAAATATTCTCCAAGTAGATAGCATATGACAAACTGTTCTACAGTGTTCTAATGGAATGGTTAATCCTGGAGATCATTCCAGAGCAGTGTGCTGAGATCATTCTCATTTCTTTTCAGGGCTACAACGTATTTATTATTTAGCTCATTGCCCAATTGGTAGATAGTTGGGTTATTTCCACTTCTTAAATTATCATAAATAACGATACAGTCATAACCTTAACCATGAGACACTTTATATTTTTGTCCTGTGTCTTTGACATTGTTTCCTACAAGAGGAAACAAATACGTAATTTTGCTAGGTATTGCTAGACTCTTCCCCTGGAGCTGGAGTTGCACCCACTTTGCATTCAAACAACTATATGTACATCACCCGGAAATATAGCCTTTATCTTATAATAACTTTAAATGGAGTTTAGTCTATAAAAATACTGAAACACTGTGCTACATACCTGAAACTAACATAACGTGAATGAAACTGTACTGTAATTTGAAAAAGAGAGAGAGAGAATCTCTTGATGGTCCAGTGGTTAGGACTCAGTGTTTTTACTGCTGGGGCCCTGGATGCAATCCCTGGTTGGGGAAATAAGATCCTTCAAATAAATAAATAAATTTTAAAAGAGGATTGTAAAATTGAAGATGCAATATAATGATAAGAATCGAGTAAAAGAGTAAATCGAGTAATCGAGTAAAATAATCTCATGATAAAAAAATAAAACAGTGGTCACTGTGGTGGTTAATTTTATGCATCAGCTTGACTGGGCTGAGGGATGCCCAAATAGTTGGTACAAAATTATTTCTTTTTTTTTTAATATTTATTTATTTATTCAGCTGCATCGGGTCTTAGTTGCAGGACATGGGATTCTTCAGTGCAGCCCACAGATTCTTAGTTGTGGTACATGGGCCCAGTTGCTCTGCAGTATGTGGGATCTTAGTTCCCTGACCAGGGATTGAACTCAAGTCCCCTGCACCTCAAGGCAGACTCTCAGCCACTGGACCACCAGGGAAGTCCCCAGAACATTATTTCTTAATGTCTTTGAACGTTTCTGGAGAAGATTAGCATTTGAGTCTGCACACATGGTAAAGAAGCCCTTTCATGAGTGTGGGTGGGCATCATCCAATCCAGTGAGGGCACAGATAGAATAGAGGGTCAGTTAGCTCTCTCTTCTTGAGTGGGAACATTTATCTTCTGCCTTCGAACATCAGCACTCCTGGTTCTTGGGCCATCAGACTCAGACTGGGACTACATATATCATTGGCTACCCTGGTTCCAAGGTTGTCAAGCTTGGATTGGGACTAGACCACTCGCTGTCCTAAGCCTCTGGCTGGCAGACCAGATCATGGGACTTCTCAACCTCCATAATCTTGTAAACCAAGTCTTCATAATAAATCTCTTTTTATATAGGTGAAAAAACAAAAAGCAATCATATGTGAGAGTGTCTGTTTCCTTGCGACCTCAGTAACAAGGTTGTCTAACTTTTTTTGGATTTTTGCCAATTTGATAGAAAAGAAGCTGTATCTTACAGTAGTTTTGCTTTTTTATTTCCCCCTTTCACTTTTATTGAGATATAATTGACACACAGCACTGTATTTGTTTCCCTTGTGGCTTCCCTCAGGCTTCCCTTGTGGCTCAGCTGGTTAAGAATCTGAAATGTGGGAGACCTGGGTTGATCCCTGGGTTGAGAAGATCCCCTGGAGAAGGGAAAGGCTATCCACTCCAGTATTCTGGGCTGGAGGATTCCATGGACTCTATAGTCCATGGGGTCACAAAGAGTCGGACACAACTGAGCGACTTTCACTTTCACTGTATATGTTTAAGGTGTACAGTATAATGATTTGACTTACACATACCTGAAATGATTACCACAATAAGATTAGTGAGCATCCATCATCTTATACAGATAGAAAACTAAAGAAATAGAAAAAAATTTTGCCTTGTGATGAGAACTCTTAGGATTTCCTCTCATAACTTTCATCATCTAACACACAGCAATGTTTATTTTCTTTATCGTGTACATTATATCCTTAGTACTTGTCTTACAACTGGAAGTTTATAACTTTTGGTTGCCTTCAACCAATTCCCCCTCTGCTTTTCTATCTGCATTTCTATTGTGAGGTTGCACTTCTTTTTATATAGATTTAAGGGCTATTTTCTTTTTTCTGTGAACCAACTTATCTTTTGCCCACTTTTCTATTGGGTTCCTGCTCTTCTTGATGTTTAGGAATGTTTTTTAGATTATGGATATTTTCCATTTTTGACAAAATTTTTATTATTTTTTCCTGGTTTGTTAATTACCCTTATCCTTATTTAAAAAATTAGGGGAAAAAAACAAATAAATAAATAAATAAAAATTAGGGCATAATTTATACACAGTGGAATTTACCCTCTATAGAGCACAGTTCAACAAGTTTTGACAAATGTATACAATTGTGTAACCCACCATGACCACAGTCAGGATTTAGAATAGTTAGTTCCTGTCATTTATCTTTGACTCTGCCCATTGTGTTCTATTTTGCCATGATTTTGTACTTTTTATTTTTTAGCTACTACAGCCATGACTTAATGTAAACTGTTTATTTCAGTGAATATCTCATAATTTTTTCCTGAGTTTTAAACAAACATTACATAACCTAAAGGTACGTTCCACCTGGGGAGGAGAGGACACATATAACTAATAAAATGCATTTTTTTCTGTTAAAGTTGTTAAAGCAAAACTGAATAGAATTGCTCTTTTTCATTTGAGGTGTTGTGGGGCAAGCATTAAGTTGAAGGTACAAAAAAAAATATGGCAGGCTTTAAAGGGCCTTTGGTAGTATTGCTATTTCCAACATGCTACTAAGAGGGAGGCGGAGGAGCCTGGTAGGCTGCAGTCCATGGGGTCTCGAAGAGTCAGACATGACTGAGCGACTTCACTTTCACTTTTCACTCTCATACATTGGAGAAGGAAATGGCAACCCACTCCAGTGTTCTTGCCTGGAGAATCCCAGCGACGAGGGAGCCTGGTGGGCTGCCGTCTATGGGGTCGCACAGAGTCGGACACGACTGAAGCGACTTAGCAACAGCAAAAAAGATTCTTTGTGTCAAAAGCAACTGAGGAACAGGCAACTCCAGAAAAACTCTAAAACCAGAGTATAAATTTCCCTTTTGCAAAGGAAATTTACATTTTTAGAAAGGAAATCTGCATTTGTACACGTCTTGCTCTCCTGTAGAAAGAGAATGAGCAGCGACTCTTATCTAAGATGACTTGAGTCTGCTTAACTAATCTTACTTAACAACCTTTATTTACCTGGTGACCATCCTACAACTTCCCCCTCCTCTGTTGCCATAGTCCAAAATTCCCTTCACACTGATATGAAGATATTTAAGCCCTGGGATTTCAGTCCTTTTCTGGAAAGCTCCCTCATGCCTATGTAACAAACGTATGTGCGTGCTCAGTCGCTAAGTCATGGCAACTCTTTGCAACCCCATGGTCTGTAGCCTGCCAGCCTCCTCTGTCCACGGGATTTCCCAGGCAAGAATACTGGAATGGGTTGCCATTTCCTGTTCCAGAGGATCTTCCAGACCCAGGGATTGAACCTGCATCTCCTGCATTGGCAGGAGGATTCTTTACCACCGAGCCACCTAGTAAGCCCCCACGTAACAAATATTTTCTCCTACTAACAAATCCTTTTCTCCTATTAATCCTTTTGTCAGCTTAATTTGTAGGGCCTTCAAACCTGGACCTAAGAAAATAGAGGAAAAATTTCTTCCTCCCCCTATTACCTCCCTGGGTAGAATGTGCATTTAGGCTGTATAATGATCATTTAAAATCCAGAAGAGAATCATGAGAAATTTGTTGAAAGAACCTATTTACATTAAAAAAAAGAGAGAGAGAGACAAAATCATGGTAAAATAGAATACAGTAGTCAAAGATACGTGATGGAAACTGTCCTAAATATAGATTATGGTCATCGTGGGTTACACAGTTGTATACAATTGTCAAAATAAATTGAACCATCCTTATCACTTGCATTTTTTGAGTTTAGCAGGAGATTGAATTTTGCTAGGTTGTTTTTGACAAGAGCAGTCAGTGATACAAAGTTCAAGGATTTGAAGTCCTGTCTCACGATGCAAAACCAAGGGTCACCCTTTCTGCACTGTGTGAGCCCCTCACAAAACCACAGGAAGTTTCACAAGAGATGGTCAGCTTGTTTGTCCTCTCTTCTCTGTTTGGTGTTACAACACAAGCCCCATGGCCTTGCCTGCCCTGCCCCCACGCCCCAACACTCTCCTTCATGTCAAACCCAGGCTGGTAGTTTCCAAATTCCTGGCAGATAAAGTCTTGCCTCCTTGGCTTATGTTTCTACACCTTGCCCCTCATCTTCTCAGGTCAACTTTTCTTCTCATCTTCGAGTGTTTGATTCAGTCATCAAATAGGCTGTGCTTAAGTTTTTGCTAGTGACCTTTTCTCTCGTCCCTGAAACTCCCACTCTATTCTCTGCCTGTCTCTCTCCTTTGCTGCTGCTGCTGCTAAGTCGCTTCAGTCGTGTCCGACTGTGCGACCCCATAGATGGCAGTCCACCAGGCTCTGCCGCCCCTGGGATTCTCCAGGCAAGAACACTGGAGTGGGTTGCCATTTCCTTCTCCAGTGCATGAAAGTAAAAAGTGAAAGTGAAATCGCTCAGTCATGTCTGACTCTTAGCGACCCCATGGACTGTAGCCTACCAGACTCCTCCGTCCATGGGATTTTCCAGGCAAGAGTACTGGAGTGGGTTGCCATTGCCTTCTCCTTTATGACTCACCAAATCTTCACGTTTTCTGATCTTCGGTTTATATATTCACATATTTGTCAGAGATGGCCTTGGCACTGTTTATCTGTCACTATTAGGGAATTGTTTCTTTGGGTATGTTTTCCTCACCAAATATAAGATTTTATAGTTTTCTTCACTAAAATATAAGATTTTGGAGGACAGGGAACCTATCACTTAAAAAAAGAAAAAAACTTTATATATTTGTATTTGGCTGGGCTGGGTCTTCACTGCTGCTGGGGCTTTTCTCTAGTCGCTGTGAGCCGGGGCCGCTCTAGCTGTGGTGTGCGGGCTTCTCATCGCAATGGCTTCTCTTGTGGTGGAGCACGGGCTCTAGGGCACGTGGGCTCAGTATCTGCAGCCCCCAGGCTCTACAGCACAGGCTCAACAGCTGTGACACCTGGGCTTAGTTGCTCTGTGGCATGTGGGACTTCCCAGATCAGGGATTGTCATGTCTCCTGCACTGGCAGGCGAATTCTTTACCACTGAGCCACCCAGAAGCCCCCCATCACTTCTTTTATACTTTACCTGGTTTTTCTGATTCTGTGCACACAGGGAGATCTGAATTGTTACTTAACATAACGAAAGAATGGAGGTAACAGAGCGCCAGAGGAGAGCAGGGGAGAGCTTTAACTCAGCTCTGGAAATCTATCCCCATCACCAATTCTTCTCTTCTATGTGGACAATTTTATGTAGCCCAGGACAATTTATGTGCTGCCCTTAAGGCTTCCTTCATAGAAATTCTGAAGCCACCATGAGCCTTTCCTGGACCAAAAAAAAAAAAGCGTTAATATCTAGCTAAAGCAGTTATCTTAAAACACAGACTTCAAAGTCAGATATTTTAAGCTCTGGGAATAGGTGCTATTTACTGAAAAAACAGTCATCAGACCACTGTCCCGTGTTTGTGATAAATGTTCCATAGTCAGCCACTGTTGAGGAGAATCTTCCTCTGTCCTTCACAGGTTCTTTTGGCTGGTTTAATGATCAAATTGACATCAGGCAGATTAACAGGAGAAAAGCAAATTTATTTATTTATTTAATGTCCACATTTATTTGTTTGCTTTTTTTAAAAATTTTACTTATTTATTTGGGTGCACCAGGTTCTTATCAGCAACACACAGAATCCTTGATCTTAGTTGGGGCCTGTGGGATTTAGTTCCCTGACCAGGGATCAAATCCAGGCCCCCGGGCATTGGGAGTATGGAATCTTACCCAATGGACCAGCAAGAAAATCCCATAAAGCAAACTGAATTCCATATGTATGGGAACCACACAGACAGGAACAGTTGGAAGACAGAAGGGTAAAATGAGGTATATATGCCACCCTGAGCTAAGGAATGGGAAAGGGGCCTGGGTGTTCACAGGGAGGAAGACAAGTCACAGGACAATCGGAAGAAGAGCAGACATTTGGGAGACGTTTGCTGTGCACGTTAAGTCGCTTAGATAAATTTATCTCTGGTAATCATTCTCATTTTGGGAAAGGGCCTCAATTTAAATTCTTTTCCCTAGTTAAGGCAGAAGCAGAAGTTTCCAGCTCACAGGGTCCTGATTGCCTTTAGTTCAAAATAAGCCACATGCCAAAGTGGCACGTTTTGGGGAGGCTTGTCTTGAACCCCTTTACCACAGAACTGTCCCAAGTCTCCTTTCCTCCCTCCAGCTACCAGCCCCTTGAGATTAAATCTCAAGCAAAAATGGCAGAAAATGTCTTTTTATTCTTCATAGGTTGTAAAATGAGTATGTCTGCAGAGAGAATATCACTTGACAAGTAGGCCCAGCAGTGGCCTACTTGATTGACTCCTTTCTTTTTATTTATTTATCTATTTGGGTCTTAGTCATGGCACACAGAATCTTTGATCTTAGATGCAGCCTGTGGGATCTAGTTCCCTGACCAGGGATGGAACCTGCATTGGGGGCATGAAGTCTTAGCCACTGGACCACCAGGGAAGTCCTTGATCCCTTTCTTTTAATGTCCCAGTCACAGCTCTGCTTTCAGAGACCCCTGCAAGAGACAGTGCCAGTGTGTGTGTGTGCTCAGTTGTGTCTGACTCTTTGTGACCCCATGGACTGTAGCCTGCCAGGAGTGTGTTGACAGTTCCTACCCCGATGCCAGTGTGAATGGGGCATAATAAGGATGACTATTCCATGGCGAATGAGGGCAGGTTCTCTCTACCTGTGTTCAAAATAAAAGGCTCAGAGCTAAAAGCCCTTGGCAGAAGTGTGGGAGTAGGGTGGAGTCTTAAATTACTTGGAAGGACTGGTGAAAACAAATATTGGAAAGTTCAGAGTCCTAGTCAATTGAATAAGAATAATCATTTCTCTCATTTAAAAACTCCAAATAGCAATTTTTTTTACACAAATGCACTCTGTTATAATGCATTTCAAATCAATTCACTGCAAATCATTTCTGGTTGGCAGAAACCTGGCTCTTCTCTGAGGCAGCCGGCCTAGATTGGTTAAGTCTCAAAGGCTGTACAGTGGTAAGGAGGGTGAATATAGGAGTTACTACTGCTTCACTCAGGGCAGCTGCTATAGAAACCTGTGTTTCTTTTTTATCAGGGGACAATGATGGGGCTTCTGGGGGTTAAATGAATTAATACAAACCAAGCATTCAGAATATTGCCTGGCACATAGTGAAAGATCAATAAATGTCCAGTGAATTTTATTTATTTATTTTTAATTGAAGTATAGTTGCTTTACAGTGTTGTTTCAGGTATACAGCAAGGTGATTTGTGTGTGTGTGTGTATTTTTTTTCCAGATTCTTTTCCATTATAAATGTTTAGGCTTTGTTTTTTTTTTTAGTTTTCTTTGGATTTTTATTGACAACATATTGACAAGTGTAGCTTGGTGCTTTGTTGGGTGTTTTTTTTTTTTAGATTCTTTCCCATTATAAATTATTATAAGATATTGAATATAGTTCCCTGTGCGATACAGTTGATCCTTGTTTATCAATATTTATTTTTTGCCTTGTCTGAGGGATCCTCTATGATAATAATATCTTGGAAGTTAAAAATGAGATACCAATTGTATCAGGATTTTTTTCTATAGGATATCTTTCATTGAATGTGACTAAACTAATACTTTAATGAAGGCAAACAAGTATGTTTATTCCGTAAAGTTCCCAACTATTTGAGGAACAATCCACCTAATTAAGTTTTAGCTTCAGATGTCCTTTGGAAGTCCTGTATCTTTGCCAAAATGATTCAACTATGTTTTTAATGTTTTGTTTTTTTGTTTTGCTTCTTTGAAGGCAACTAGAGTTTTCATTCTAAAATTTTCATTCAACATGTATACATTCATCTTTTTAGCTTGACTTATAAAAATTCTCAACTAATTCATATGTAGTTAATGGTATGTGGAAAATACCAATGAACATCTTAGACTCCCATGGTGGTTTTGTATGGTGTTGGGTTTTTACAATTTATGAAGCTATAGCAAACAAAATTTTATTGTTACTATATTTGATTTTTCAACCTTAAACTACTTTTTACTCTGGACCACTTTTGCTTGTTTTCTTTTGAGATTTGCATGAGGAAAGAAATGTTTAGGTATAGAAGTGCTAAATGTTTTTCCTCTTGTCCTCATAATCTTCTCTTAGCACCCTCGCAAACCCCCAGAGTGTCTAAACCAAGATCATATTGGATTTTTATCTATCTAGGGGCTTCCATTGGAGAGGGGAATGGCAGTGTTCTTGCCTGGAGAATCCCAGGGATGAGGAGCCCAGTGGGCTGCCATCTGTGGGGTCGCACAGAGTTGGTCACGACTGAATTGACTTAGCAGCAGCAGCAGCAGGGGCTCCCCTGGTGGCTCAGATGGTAAAGAATTTGCCTGCAATGCCTGAGACTTGGGCATTTGATCCCTGGGTTGGGAAGATCCCCTGAAGAAGGGAATGGCTACTCACCCCAGTACTCTTGCCTGGGAAATCCCATGGACAGAGGGGCCTGGTGCACTATAGTACATGGGGTCACAGCATTGGACAAGACTGAGCAACTAACACTTTCAACATTTTTCAGGCTTACTGAAACTATACTTGTAGTTATTGCCTTTTAAAATAAAATATTTTTCACAGAGTTATTATTGAGAGTCTATTTTACTATTATGACTTAACTTTTCAGAGGTTTTAGGACTGAGGCCCCCTTCTTCCATTCCATAATCCGTGGAAAACGTTCCTCGTAGTGTTGAAACTCAATTGTTAAAAAAGTTGCAGCTATTATCTCTAAGTTTCATTTTGATTTTATAAAACTAAGGAATATTCCAGGCATACAAAAAATACAGACAATACCATAAAAACTCTCTTCAATATCTAGATATTAATAAACTATTTATTAATATTTTAACATATTTGTTTTAGTCTTTTTTCTCTAAGAAATAAATGCCACAGCTACAGATAGAGATTGCTCCCCATGCTTCTTCCCTTCATTCTCTCATATTTGGGGCATAACCTTCTCATCTTTCTTTTGTCTGTCTTTTAATGGAGACAAATGGTTATCACTTAAGAGTTCCTGTTAATGTCTATGGCTTTGAGGGTCCAGAGAAAGAAGGTAACATGATTAAGTATCATAATGATGAAGGGCTTTTTCATCAGATACGTGCTTTCCCTTGGCCTGTTCTTATCCAAATAATGAGGAAATGCAAAAGCCTAAGATGAAATCTGGGCTTCCCTGGTAGTTCAGCTTGTAAAGAACCTGCCTACAATGCAGGAGACCTGGGTTTGATTCCTGGGCCAGGAAGATGCCCTGGAGAAGAGATAGGCTACCCACTCCAGTATTGTTGGGCTTCCCTGGTGGTTCACACAGTAAAGAATCCACCTGCAATGTGGGAGACCTGGGTTCAGTCCCTGGATTAGGAAGATCCCCTGGAGGAGGGCATGGCAACCCACTCAAGTACTCTTGTCTGGAGAATCCCCATGGCAGAGGAGCCTGGCGGGCTACAGTCCACGGGGTTGCATTGCAAAGAGTCGGATACAACTAAGCACAACACAGCAAGATGAAATCTACTTGGATATAGACACCAAACCATGGGGTCATCTTTGGAATATTCATGCCAGGTAGTGTCCCTTGCAGGAAATATTTTGGTTTGTTTTAGTAGGTCCTAGTTGGATTGGCAAATCTAGTGATGGGAAGGACCATTTGTTTTTCCCTCCACCATGTCCCATACACCTAGGTAACCTTCATGATAATAGGTAGTGAGTATATTGTTTTCTTGGGTACTGGAGATATGCCCAAACATGGAAATACTATCCTTACCTGTAATCATATTACCTAACATTAACTGAGTTGTTATTATGTGCCAGGCACACTCACCTTATCTATTCCCTGTAAGAACTCGTCAAGATAAGTACTGTTATCCCCCATTTTCCAGACATGGAACCAAAGCTTAACCAGGTTAGACAATGTGCTGCTGGTTACGTGATCTCAGGCTACATTTCAACCTAGGCAGTCTAATTTCCAAGCCCACATACTTAACCACCAAACACACAGCCTTCCAGTTATTATATTGTTTATTTCTGTGGTCATGAAAAAAACTGGAGTAACAGGAGGGTGATCATTGATACCACAGGCCCTGTTTGTGTTGAAACAGAAGAGATACTGATTGTACCAGTGTAGCTACCAACGTGCATATCCTCTAAATATCAGCCCTGAGGTAACCAACTGCCATCATCTTTGAATCTGAGTGTCATAGAATTTTTGAGACAAATTTGAGCATATTTCCTTTTTAAAAGGAATGTAGCATATTTAGCATATTTCCTTTTGAAAGACATTTTATTTTTTAAAAAGTATTATTTTTTTATTTTAGGCCACACTGTGCAGCATGTGGGATCCTTGTCCCCCAACCAGGGATCGAATCTGTATCCCTTGCATTTGGAGCACAGAGTCTTAACCACTGGACAGCCAGGGAAGTACCTTAAAGCCATTTTAAAGACCAGTCCTTTAGGACAAGTTCTGTCTATTTCAATGTGAGAGAATGACCTTTCTAAATTATTTTCAGGGGAACAAGTCATCATTTTGAAAGTCTTATTTCTGATTCTGTGTCTCTATTGATTCTACCCAGTGTCAACAGAGAACAGAACTTGACAGAAACATGATGAGAGGGACTTTTCTGGCAAGGAAAAAAAAAAAGATATGATGGGACTGTCTCATGATAATATGGCTGACTTAAGTGGCTTAAACAATTTAAAAAACACTATTTCACATAACAAGGAGTCCTAATTAGAGCAGCTTCAAAGTTGGTTAATTCAAGGACCCATGCCAGTTCTTTGCATCATTCTGCTTTGCCACCTTTAGTCTTTAACTTTTGTCTGCAAAATGGCTACAGAATTCCCAGGTACCATATTCAGGCATGACAAGATCCAGGGGAAGAAGAGTCTTCTTTTGGTGAGTCTCTTTTCAAGGTAAGGAAACTTTCCCCCAAAGCCACCAGCGAACATTCCCTCAGGTCTCAAAGTCTCAGCGGGCAGGTCTGTAGGAGACCTGCTCACACCTAAAGGAGTTGATTGCAAGAGCCTTGGGACACCACGGGCATGCGTGTTCAATTGCTCTGTCATGTCTGAGGCTTTGTGACCCCATGGACTGTAGCTCACCAGGCTCTCTGTCCATGGGATTTTCCAGGCAAAAATACTGGAGTGGGTTGTCGTTTCCTCCTCCAGGGAATCTTCCCAACCCAGGGACTGAACCCACGTCTCCTGTGGCTCTTGCATTGGCAGGCGAGTTCTTTCCCACTGCGCCACCTGGGAAGCCTCATGTGGCACCACACCTGACTGAAAATCAGGCCTTCCTTCTGGGCTGGGATTGGACCACCCTCCCTGGGAGGGGAGGATTCCTGAACTAAAGTCCTTGTTTGGTTAACAAGGAAGTGAGTCATGGATGTTGAGTATGTAACAAAGTCTAATATTTAGGGCAAGAAAGGCTAATATTTGCTTGGCCTTGTTTTATGCCAAGGGCTTTACGTGGATTCTCTTATTTCATCCTTAAAGTAAACTAAAGGAGCTAAAACAGGGACATTGTTAAAGATTTCCATTTTACTTATGATGAACCTGAGGCAGAGGGGCTAATTGAATTATTAACGATCACACAAGAGTAAGTGACAGTGTTATTCAAATTCCTGCCAGGCTAACCCCTATGGTCATGCTTCTTCCGTATGACAAAGGTATCCAAAAAGCAGTTGTTTTCAATGTGACCTTTATTATAAATCTCCTAGATAAATTATCTCAGTCTTTAGTATATCCTACGAATACTACCTACAATTATGATTACACAAATGTAACCACTGCATACATGCTGTTTCATGACCTGCTTTAGAAAATACTTGCTAATCTCATGAGTGAACAATGTACCTTGTTGTTTTAATTTGCTGGAGTTTTCAGAAGCCTTAACGGTTTATTTATGCCCAGCAACCAAAGGATTCCTTTACAAAAGTAAGTCAAATCATGTCATTTCTCTGTTTCAAACCTCCAGTGGTTTCTCATCTCAGAGTGAAAAGCAAAATCAAATTCCCTATAATCCTCAGTCCAAAGGGTCACAAAGAGTTGGATACAACTAAAGGACTTGGTGCACACACATGCATACTTAGTCAAAGTGTGCGGTGTCTAAATTTTTTCTACATTTATTATATTTGAGTTTCTACTATTTGTGGATATATACTACTTAAAGAATCTGATTTAAACTTTGGGATTTGTAATCACATTTATTTTTCTCCTGGGTGGTTTATTTTGTGAGCAAGGGTTAAAACTGTTCCAAAAGCCTCTTCTTCTGCATTAATTCAAGGAAAATGGTTTGTGGTACAGGATGATTAAAATTATGAAATATTTGTGTGTGTTTATAATATTTACATGTATTTATTGTTTTCAATATAGTCTCCATTTAGCATAGAGATAAAAGGTCACTAGGCTATAAATTTCAATCATTAGGGGCTTGTGTAAGTGGGACATTTATGATAACAGAGTCCACTTACAAATTCTACTCTGTATTTGATGGTAAGTCCATTCAAAATTGAACTTGCTTGCATACATTTTATTTACTCCATCGCCTTCCTTGAATTTTAAATGTTAAAAAGTCTAGTTGCTTAATGTGACATTTTCATTTTTTACAGACAAGTACCCGTTTTATGTGACTTCCCAGGTGGCTCAGCAGTAAAGAATCTGCCTGCCAGTGCAGGAGAACAGGATATGCAGGTTCGATCCTTGGGTTGGGAAGATCCCCTGGAGGAAATGGCAATCCACTCCAGTATTCTTGCCTGAAAAATTTCATGCATAGAGGAGCTTGGCAGGCTACAGTCCATGGGGTCAAAAAGAGTCAGACCTGACTAAGTGATCAAGCACACACCAATTTCATGAACCAAATTTTAAATTTGTGATTTTTTTTTTTTTTATCAGGAATACTATCAGGAATTCCCTGGCAGTCCAGTGGTTAGGGCTCTGCACTCTCATTGCAGAGGTTCAATTCTTGGTCGGGAACTAAGATCCCACAAGCCACATGGCGTGGCCAAAAAAAAAAAAGGGTACTAAAGTTTGCCCAAGTGTTTTAAAAAAATACTATCAGAAAAATATGGATATGTGACTACTATGCTGATTTAGGAAACAGAATACCAATTTTTCTTTCTTTTATTTACTTATTGCTTTTTGTTGTTTAAAGCAGTGCTTCTACTTCAATTATGCCTTTTTGTTACACCCAATTCTGATGATGCGCTGACAAATATAAAAATTAATTCTGTCCTTTGGAACTTAAAAACAATACCAGGAAAATATCCTATTTATGGTATGGTGGCTCACAAAGCACTTTAATGTATTTTTTCTTTTAATATCTTTCTTCAGAGTATTCAGGAATTGTGCAAAACAATTTGTTCTGGGTGGGGTTATTTCCTTCTTTCCATTTACAATCAAACAAGTTATGTTATATAAATCCTTTAACGTACACACGACTCTTAAATTGGAGTATTTAAGTATTTAAATTGAAGTATCATCACTGCAGATGGTGACTGCAGCCATGAAATTAAAAGATGCTTACTCCTTGGAAGAAAAGTTATGACCAACCTAGATGGGTAGGTTATGACCTAGATGGCTAGAAAAGTTATGACCAACCTAGATTATTCAGTGGCTGTGAGGCTGGAAAGGCTTCAGTGTTGCAAGATCTTTAAAGTGTACTAAAAAAAAAAAAAAATAAAGTGTACTGGCTGTAATTCCAAGGCCTGCTGCCTAGGGTGGCCGAGAATCCCTTGAGTTAATAGACAACTTTGCAAACTGGATGTGAGTAAGCCTGAAGGCGTGCAAGCCTTCTTTCTGTCTGAGGAGAGAATGACTGAAACCAATTCTATCCTTCTTGTCATCTCTGGGTTGAAAAGCAGAGACATCACTTTGCCAACAAAGGTCCGTCTAGTCAAGGCTATGGATTTTCCTGTGGTCATGTATGGATGTGAGAGTTGGACTGTGAAGAAGGCTGAGCGCCAAAGAATTGATGCTTTTGAACTGTGGTGTTGGAGAAGACTCTTGAGAGTCCCTTGG
>NW_011494735.1:8773752-8776169 GCF_000754665.1 Bison bison bison | reverse complement strand
GAAGGAATGATGCTAAAGCTGAAACTCCAGTACTTTGGCCACCTCATGTGAAGAGTTGACTCATTGGAAAAGACTCTGATGCTGGGAGGGGTTGGGGGCAGGAGGAGAAGGGGACGACAGAGGATGAGATGGCTGGATGGCATCACTGACTCGATGGACGTGAGTCTGGGTGAACTCTGGGAGTTGGTGTTGGACAGGGAGGCCTGGCGTGCTGCGATTCATGGGGTTGCAAAGAGTTGGACATGACTGAGCCACTGATCTGATCTGATCTGATCTGATCCCACCAGGGAAGCACAATTAATAAGGATTGTGTTAATGAAATAATGGAAAGCAAATGACAAAAGTCTATCATAAAGTAAGTATATCATCTGATTTCCTTACATCAGTTTATGTGCGTGGCACACATAGGGGTTGGGCTTCCCTATGGCTCAGATGGTGAAAAATCTGCCTGCAATGCAGGAGACCTGGGTTTGATCCTGGGGTTGGGAAGATCCCCTGGAGAAGGGAAAGGCTACCCACTGCAGTATTCTGGCCTAGAGAATTCCATAGACTGGAGCCTGGTGGACGACAGTCCATGGGGTCACAAAAGAGTGGAACATGACTGAGTGACTAACATTTTCACACAGGGATCAGCTTAGATTGGGTGAAATAACAGAATATCTGGTTTCTAATTATTCAGTGGCTGTGAGGCTGGAAAGGCTTCAGTGTTGCAAGATCTTTAAAGTGTACTGGCTGTAATTCCAAGCCCTGCTGCCTAGGGTGGCCGACAATCCCTTGGGTTAATAGACAACTTTGCAAACTGGATGTGAGTAAGCCTGAAGGCATGCAAGCCTTCTTTCTGTCTGAGGAGAGAATGACTGAAACCAATTCTATCCTTCTTGTCATCTCTGGGCCAGTTCTCCCTCCCAACTATTCCACATGGCTGACCACTGACCAAGGAGAGAACCTAGAAGGGCATCTGAAGCTCTTCAGATCACAAGGGCCCCAGTCCTTAAAGTAGCTCCCCTCCTCTCTTTAAGCCTCAGTTGCTCTAGATGCAGTGAAGTGGAAGTCGCTCAGTCACGTCCAACTCTTTGCTACCCCATGGACTGTACAGTCCATGGATTTCTTCAGGCCAGAATACTGGAGTGAGTAGCTTTTCCCTTCTCCAGGGGATCTTCCCAACCCAGGGATCAAATCCAGGTCTCCCACACTGCAGGCAGATTTATCCGCTGAGCCACAAGGGAAGCTAACTCTAGAAAGTATCCTTCAAATCAAAGACTGAAAAATAATTGGCTCATTCAGGAATTTTAAAACAAGTCTCCAATTATCATTTGTTTTTTACACCCAAAATAGGAGTATTGCATGGACTGTTACAGAGAATTAATAGCCCTTGTTCCTTTAAATTTTCATGTAAAATAGTACTAACTACCTTGAAGTTGCTCAGTCCTGTCCGATTCTTTGTGACCCCCACAGATTGTAGCCCCCCAGGGTCCTCTTGTCCATGGAGGTCTCCAGGCAAGAATACTGGAGGGGGTGCCATTCTCTCCCACCTAGGGATCCGAACCCCAGGTCTCCTGCATTGCAGGAGATTGTTTACTGTATGAGCCACCAGGGAAGCCTGCTAACTACCTTATGCAGTTGTTTTCAGGACTAAAGGAGATAATGCAAGAAAGTTTAGCTATAATGGCTGAAAATTTTGTTTTCTAACCCTCTCTTCCCCTCCTAATGTAACCTCTCCTAAAGCCGGCTTACCACAGCAGAACTGAAACTTCAAAAACACCTTTCAGTCAGGAGCTCTGCAAGGGAATTAGTATGGTTTAAATCAATTTAATAACACCAAGATGTAAATGAGTATCACCCACAGGTGGCCTGGAGAAAAATTTTGCATTTTAAAAGAGGATTAGCTGACTGGAAGGATTCAGAAAATACGGAACTTGTTTGTTTTTTGAGGAGGATGAATAGAGTTCTCTGAACCCTTCACCCCAAGATTGAAACCGTGCCTTGTAGGTAAAGCAGATTTTGGAAGGGGAGATTTAAAAAGCACGTTTAATTAATAAGCACTGAACCGCAGAACTAGTTCACCCTTCAACGCGCCAAATGGCCTCAAAGATCATAATGACCTTGGCCGTCCTTATTTCGGAATGAATCCTCACTAGAAAGAAAGGCGAGAGAGAAAGACCAAAGCTCAACTGAATTTCCGGAAAGGATGTTTTTATTTAAATAAACTCTACCCAGTCGTTACTTCCTCACGCTTCTCAGCTAACTTTTAACCCTCCTTGGAGGGCCGGGTTGCCAGAGTTCTCTTCGGGGCGAAAAGACTGCAGAACTGCGGAGGGTCTCGGGGGTGGGGTGGGGGGGTCCCCTCCGCCCTGCAATCTTCACCCACCGGACCCCGGGAGGGGGCGAGCAGTGCGGAGACGGCGGAGAAAATTTCC
>NW_011494735.1:8751305-8773025 GCF_000754665.1 Bison bison bison | reverse complement strand
GCAGTAGCCGGCGCCCAGTCGCTCCCGGGAAATCCCGGGGCGGCAGGACCCCAACTCCACGTGTCTCCGCGGGGTGCACGAGGGATGCTCGCGAGGAAGGAGGAGGAGGCCGTCGAGAAGGGGCTTCTGTCTTTTCGGATCCCGGAGTAGTGCCTCGAGCTGGTGCCTGCGGGCTTACGGGCTTGCGCTGGGCGCACCGGGGAGGAAAGCGGAGGAAGGGCGGGGAGGCGGAGGGCCCGCTCCCGCCTGCCGCGCCAGATGGCCTCTGCGACTCCGCCTTGGGCGGCCGGCGGCTGGGGAGCAGTTCTGAGAGCCAGGAGTCGTCCCCAGGCCACTCCCCACGTTTCCCCTGTGCCCGGGGACGCCTTTCGCCCCCTCGCAGTCCTCATGGCGGCCCCCTCTATTAGTCCGTTCATTGGCTCGTGGCCCCCGGAGGGTTTTGGGGGCAGGGTAACGGCCAGGAGTGGACGTGGGGACCCAGCCTCCCATACCTTCTCGGTCCGAGCGCCTCTCGTGGCGGGGTTGGGGGCGCTGAGGGAAACACGGGGCCTCGCCAGAGCAGGCGCACATTAAATCTGGGTGGCAGGAGTCACGGTGGTGCGTTTCCAGTAAAGTCACGTTTATAGGTGCCTCTAATGTTTTGTAAACAAGTTCCGGTACTAGGTAGGAGCAGCCGGCGAGAGCTGAGCCTTGGGTCGGTTTCTTCCTTTTTTGGAGGAAGCGTACAGTGGAAAGCATGACTTGGGAAAAGATTGGAAGGGAACTTGGGTTGGTTTCGCCGACCATGATTGTGTGTTTCAGGGAGGCTCCCCCGAAAGGGGACGCTTGGGCTGATGTCTAAGTCCGGTGCTTGAACCCCGCGGCCTCCTGGCCCTGGGAGCCTCAGCAGGGAAGTCCTGCCAACGCAGACGTGCTGGTATCCGATTAGAGAAGGCTGGAATGGAACAAATTGATTGCTTTTAAAAAACAGCAG
This sequence comes from Bison bison bison, assembly GCF_000754665.1. Taxonomy (NCBI): domain Eukaryota; kingdom Metazoa; phylum Chordata; class Mammalia; order Artiodactyla; family Bovidae; genus Bison; species Bison bison. The sequence continues at coordinate 8,772,052 of NW_011494735.1, read as the reverse complement.
GCGCGCGCCCAACATTGCCATCAGACTTCTTTCTGGAGACTAGAGGCAAGGAAAATCAGGGCCGGATGATGACTTATGGGACGAGTGAGGACGGAGTAATGTGTCAGGATTTCCTTGCCAGACCTTTTAAGTTTACTTAACCACTTTAGGAGGTCAAATTTCTTTTTAAGATTCGGAAGTTTTAGTCTTTTGAACCTCTTAACTTCCCAAACCTGAAGAAGGGGCGAAGGGTAGGGAAGGGCAAGAGTCAGGTGCCCTTACTCAGTAGCTGATGATCCCAAGTGAAGTTCCGAGTCAGTTGTTTCTAAGGCTTAGTCACTTTAACCTGAGGCTGCTATAACCTATGCTAGGTGACTTCATCAACAAAGTTACGTATTTCTGAAAGTTCTAGAGGCTAGATGTCGAGATGTGGGTGCCAGCATGTTGGGTTCTTTTTTTTTTTTTTTTGCCTTTAGGGGTATGCAGGGGATCCCCCCCAATCAGGGGTCAAACACTTGCCCCCAGGCAGTGGGAGCCAGGAGTCTTGACCATTGGACCACCAGGGAAGTCCCAGCATGTTGTATTCTGATGAGGGCCCCTTCCTGGCTGTAGATAGCTGATAGCTATCTGGCAGTGCCTTCACTCCAGGAAAAGGGCTACCTCTCACCTTCTTATAAGGCCACTCATCCCATCCTGTGGGCCACCCTAAAGACCTGATTACCTCCCAAAGGCCCCACCTCCAAATCTTATCACATGAGAGTTTCATCATGTGAATTGAGGGGTAGGGGGCAGAGGCAAACAGTTCATAGCAAGTGAAATCTTATTTTTAGTGAAGTGTATTTTAGCCATGAGTTTGCTGTGAAGTTTGGAAGTCAGGAATGCCTGCCTCTCCAGTCAGTGCATTGAAGAATTGCATTTCCTTCCCTTTTTTTTTCACTTTGCTTTTCTCTTTCTTGGGCTCTGCTTCCTTTCTCTTCTCTACTTTGTGCTTTTTTGGTTTTTTTCCACTTATGTCACTGTCATCATTTGACACTTTGAGTGGAGACTGTCAGAGACTGTTGTGCTCATTTGAAGTCTATCCCAGAGGTACTGGTAGCTACAGGAAACTAGCTGGTGTTGAATTCTCCAGGCATGAGATGCTCCTTTATGAGGGCCAAGGTATCCAGGTTGAACTTGTATGAAAATGTTTTAATGCTTTAAAAAGTAAGAATGTTTTTTTTTCTGGGTTTGTACACTTCAAATGTCTATGTTATACTCATTAACTTATGTAATACTCATCTACTATATATAACATACTCATTTAATGATACTTATTTAGTATTTAGGATTGTCCTACCATCAGTATATATTTTGAAGATTGTGCTGAAAATCAGAACAGTAAGTCCTAGATCTTGTTTAAAGAGCTTCAGAGTATATTCTGAAACTTTATTGCTGTGTATTTCCCCTTCTAACATAACACTTACTGGATTCTGAGTTAGAGGACTTATTTACCAGTTGAGAAGGTGTACTAACTGAATTTTTGTGGGCATTTTGGTTTATTTGAAGAGTGAGTCTGTTAAATTCCTGAAAAGATTTATGAGTTAAGGAAGTCAAACTTATCATAAATTTAAAGCAAAGCACTCTTAATGCAGAACATGTCTTTTACCCAATGTTAGATAAATCTTTTTTTTTATGTCAGTGATTGTAAGAATTAGGTAGGCACCTCTGACATATAGTTTAGAAGTGAAATTTATGTTTTCTCTAAAGAGATGGGAAGAGAAGTGTTGCCAGAAGGATCTATTATGGATAATAGTGATTTTTTAAAAGTGCTATACCACCTGGTGGAAAAGCCAGGAAAATGTGGTTTCTAGAACTCTTGAAAATATCCAGGGAAAATAAGATGTCTGTGGTAAATGCAGGATGGTGAGAAAGGGGGAGAGAGGGTGAGAAATTTCTTTCTTCTCTTGCCAGGCAAAGGAACATAGCCCAACTTTTTCTTTCTTATTTTATATCGGTGCCCTCTTTAAGAAAAAAAAAAAAAGGAAAAGGCTTAAAAACTTGTCTGAAAGGTACAAAGGAAAGCAATTGTGGCCTTTTTCTAGGAGTTTGAATGCCATGCTTACTGCTGTATCCCCAGGGCCTCCATCAGTGAATATTAGTTGAATGAATTGATGTTTTCCTGGTTTGATAATTGTTGGCTCTTTATGGGTTTTCAGTGTACCTGGTCTTATGATTCTCCCAAGAATCCTCTGCAGCATTAACCTAATGAAAGGTTGGGCCTCGTTAAGTGGTTTGCTAAAGAGCGACTTAGCAGCAGCAGCAGCAGCACACTTAGGTAGGGAAAAGGCAGAGCTCAAGTTTCCCTGACTCAGTTTTCACTGCTTCTTGGCTATAAAAATAATTTTAATATTCCAGTTTACTTTCGCAAAATGGGCATCTGTAATTTAGGAGTTTCTTAACATTTTGACACCCTAACTTTCATGTATCTTCATTACAGTGTTCATAAGTCATCCTTTTGAACGTACTGTTATGCTTTGTGCAGAAGCAAGAATGTCAACAGTGTGTTAACTCATAATTTTCCTTTTCTATGTATTCAGGCTTCCAAGAGTAGAAATGGACTAAAATCATTAATCTATCAGAGCATATTCTGCTTCTTCTCTAAACCAAGGTGATCACTTTTCTTCCTGAGCCTTGGGTACATAATAGGAATAAGAAATGATGCTGTGTTTGCTTTAGAAGTAGAATAATTAGGAAGTAACTATAATTATAATACAAGGGAGTTAATAAAAATTTTTTTAAAAGATAAAGAAGTCTTATTTAGGAGCTTGAAATTGTCTTCTGAACCCTCCACACTTTTTAAGAAGTTCTGCTGAAGAATGGGTTAATAAGGCAAGCGTGTGAGACTCCATGGAACAGATCTTAAGTTCACCCATAGGTCTTTTCCTTGTTATAATTTAAATATTTTGGGGTTTCTCTGGCTCTGCACTTTACACCTAGAACCAACAGTAATGAGTTGCACTAGTTTATTCAGTGTTTCCATTAGAAGTTTTGGTGATAGAGTGCTAATTTACAACATCAAAGGTCTTTTGCTTAAACTTTTTGTACTGACAGAGTCCCTGTATTACTGAATATAAACATTCCCAGCAGTTGTTTTGCCCAGTGTATGGTTATTTGCACATCCCGTCACCGTGTCTGATATATTCTGTTCTTACACAGTGTTAATCCAATGGAATTTTGTGTTTGTGTGAGCAGGACTCACAGAAACACATTCCTTTAACTGAATTTCAGAAGAAAATTGGTCACCAGTCTTATATACCAGCAAGCATGAACAATACACTCTCTACCCCATTTCTTTTAATGGCTAACATGCAAGAGATAGAATTCTTTGGAAAGCAGTGACACAAAACATTTACAAAAAGGAAAGCTAAACGCATCCAATAATGTGGTTATTCTTCTTAGATTTCTTTTGGCAGTTAGTGCATGTCATACTGTAAACATTCGTTTTGGGGACAAAAAAGTGAGACTGGCCGAATGCTTTCTCGTGTACCGACTCCTTGCCTAGAGCATCAACTCTTGTTTACTCTTAGCTTTCCACAGAAATTGCTGCCTTTTGATAAAGACCCCAGCTTGAGGCTTGCTTTTTGCTTCTAATTTGTCCCAGGGTCATTGGCTAGCCGGGCCCCTCTTTGGATGGATGATGAGAGACAGTGTAGGGTATAATAAGGTAAATGCTTGCAAAGATACATCTTGACTAACTTGGCCCATTTTTGTCCTTGTCTCGTTGAAGAGCTGATACGTGTTGCCTTGTAGGAGGCTATTATTCTGGTTAAGCAGGCAGGCTACAGTCCTACAGTCTGTGGGGTCGCAAAGAGTCAGACACAACTGAGTGACTGAGCACACAAAGCATTGCCTATTATTATATATGTTATATATGAAGAGCTAGCTCATTGCTTGCTCTCTGATGCAACAACTTTTTAAAAAAATACTTATTTATTTACTTACTGGCTCTGCCCAATCTTAGTTGCAGCACACGGGATCTTTAGTTGTGGCATGTGGGATCTAGTTCCTCCACCAGGAATCGAACCCAGACTCCCTGCATTGGGAATGCAGAGTCGTAGCCACTGGACCAGCAGTGAAGTCCCTGATGCAACAACGTTAATTAAGAGTCTTTAACTAGGAGTCTAGTCTTATTAGGCCTCTTCAGTTCCCTTCAGGATTCAAGTTAGTCCCCATCACAGAACCGGGGCCTGGAATTGCTTCTCTTAGTTCTTCCCTTGTCAACTTACATGCCACCTTCTCAGAGAAGTCTTCCTGAACCACCAATCCAAACTAGACACCCTTCCCTACTCTGCTCTTTCCCTTCATAGCAAAAGTTGTAATGTCTTGTTATAGTTTGTTTAGAACAGAGACTAGCATGTTTACCCAGGGTCTAAAATAAATGCCTGGCACTTGGTAGGTGCTTGAGTAAGTGAAAGCCTACTCATCATTTTGAAAGAAAGTCCCAGTACTAGGTTCTGTGAGTTTTCTTTTAAACACAAGTACACAATTTCCCCTCTTCTCACAACTAGACCATAATCCTCCACTGCATCTTATAGAGGGTAGTCATTTAAAAATGGGTAATATTGGTGGTAACCGTTACTGCTGGTTTAGCTCACTTTATTTTTCCTTATTTTAAGCTTCAATCATTCATTCATTTATGCAACAATTGAGTTTATTTTTGCTATGAAGGGAAAGAGCAGAGGGCTGCTTCAGATCCAGTGATTCAGAAAGACTTCTCTGAAAAGGTGAACTGTAAGGAGAAAAATGTGACCACTCCACCCAAATCTGGCTCTGGGAATAGAGCAATGAAAAAACAATGTCCCTAACCTCATTTAGCAATAATTTTTAAAAAGCTTATTAAATAAATAAAGCATCTCTTCATTTTTTTTAAAGAGCTTGCTTCTTTGGTAAAAGGAAACTTTTGAACTGTTTACATTCAGGAATACCCCTGTTGTGCAAAGTTTGGTAAAGCTATTACGTCTATTTAGATAGAAATGTTGGCTGAGATGTGTGTCCCTGTAAAACAAGCCACATTTCTCTGTTGACATCTGTCCTAAAATTGTGGAGACTGTAATATATAATCATCCTATAGTTAGTGTTGGCTTGGCTGTCAGTGGCTAGTTGAAATGGTTTTTGCTTACTTGTATATACACACATACATGCACATACACACATTTTTAATGGAGAGGGCCCAGTTACACACCAAGAAAGAGATATCAGAGCCTATAAAAAAATTAACATGTGAAATGAATGTAAATGTGTCACAAAAATGACCATCATTCTAAAAGTGTGTTGCCCGCATAGGGTAGTTACTAGTCAGGTATGGCTGTTGAATACTTGAAATGTGGCTAGTCTGATTTGAGAGATGCTGTTAAGTCTGAAATCTGTACTGAATTTCCAAGACAAAGGAAAGAGAAAATATATCACAATACTTGTTTTTATTATGGGTTACATGTTGAAATAATACTCTGAGTATATTGAGTTAAATAAAATTAACTTTTATGTGTTTATTTTTTAGCATGACTATTGGAAAATTTAAAATTAATAACTTCCTAAAATAACTGACTTCCCTGGTAATCAGTGGTTAAGAATTCGCCTGCCAGTGCAGGGGACATGGTTTGGGGACATGGTTTCCATCCCTGGTCTGGGAAGACTCCACATGTGGAGGAGCAGCTAAGCTCGTGCACCACAGCTACTAAGCCTGAGTGCTGCAACTACTGGCCTGTGTGCTCTAGAGCCTGGCTCTGCAGCAGAAAAAGCCACTGCAGTGAGAAGCCCATGCACAGCAGCTACAGAAAGCCCACGTGCAGCAATGAAAGCCCAGCACAGCCAATGCATAATAAAGATAGTGGCTTGTGTTATACCTCTGTTAGACAGTGCTGTTTGCAAAAGCAGAGCTGTGAACTCTTGCCAAGGGTATGAACCTCTATTCTCTAGATGGCTGCAGGTGGACAGATTGGGTACCAGCCAAGCCCACTGGGAAGATTTTTCTTTGTGAAGGGAAATGTGCCCTTTGCTGTTTGGAATAGTTTCTTCTTAGCTTAGCTTGGGTCACACATATGAGCTAAATGAGCATTTTGAGGTTGTGAAACTTGTGTATATAGGACTTCCTTTTTTTTCACTTATGAACTGAAAGGATAAAACCATCCTAGTGGCATTCTAACTGCAACTGTGCCTTCAGTGTGCAGAGGCAAGGGCTCGTCTTTCATAGAGTATTAAAACAGCCAGAGTAATCTGCATTTTATAGACTGTAATTGCCTACCGCTGCTACATATGATTCCATCAGCTAAGATAATTTGCTAATTATATATTGCAACACTCAGTTCTTTTTCCAGATACTAAACGAAGTGAGATAATTAGAGGAGGAAAAAGCGTGAGGTGGGAGATTGGAAGCCAGAAGAATAGATTCAGAAGATCTTGGATTTAAAAGATTTAGAATGTAATCAGCAGAGTGTTTTCATGAAATTAATGCCAGTTGGCCAAAGTATGTGTGTGGATTGTGAAAGGAGCTTTCTAAATTCATTTCCCAAATGTTTATGAATATTCACAATGGGCTAGACTGCTGCTGGGGATTCAGTGAACAAAACAGATTGAAACCTGCTCTCATGGAGTTTAGTTAGATCAATTCTTATCCATGGTAAAGAGCAAGATCTTAATTCAAACTTTGGCTCCATGTTTGTTATATATATGCTGAAAAAAGGAGTAATTTCTCATATGTACATCATTTGCACTGGAAAGATTTTAAAGATTTTGTGGGTTAGCTAGAGCAGTATTTCTAAATTTTTAAAAATAGTGATATAAAAATCACATCACAGATGATATTAATACATAAATATTTTGAATAATTATTTTCTAGGCTTTTTCACTTTTTTGTTTTACACATATGTAATCTTACTGTACTGGTATTTTTTAAAATTGTGATTTGGGAGTTCCCTGGCAGTCCAGTGGTTAGAACTTTGTGCAGAGGGCCCCGGTTCAATCCCTAGTCAGAGAACTAAGATCCCACAAGCTGTGCGGCCCCACCAAGAAAAAAACATAAATTGTGGTTTAATACAGGTAACATTTGCCATCAAAACCATTTTTCAGTGTTCAGTAGTGTTAAGTGTATTTACACTGTTGTGTATTCAATTGCCAGAACTTTTTCTTGGGAATTGAAACTCTGTCCTCATTAAATTACAATACAGTTCCCCTTTCCTCCTCCCCGCCAGCTCCTACTTTTTGTTTCTGTTTGGCTGTTTGATATCTCTCATTATTCGTGTTTTTGTGACTGGCTTATTTCACTTAGCATAAGATCATGGCATCCGGTCCCATCACTTCATGGGAAATAGATGGGGAAACAGTGGAAACAGTGTCAGACTTTATTTTTTTGGGCTCCAGAATCACTGCAGATGGTGACTGCAGCCATGAAATTAAAAGACGCTTACTCCTTGGAAGGAAAGTTATGACCAACCTAGATAGCATATTCAAAAGCAGAGACATTACTTTGCCAACAAAGGTTCGTCTAGTCAAGGCTGTGGTTTTTCCTGTGGTCATGTATGGATGTGAGAGTTGGACTGTGAAGAAGGCTGAGCGCCGAAGAATTGATGCTTTTGAACTGTGGTGTTGGAGAAGACTCTTGAGAGTCCCTTGGACTGCAAGGAGATCCAACCAGTCCATTCTGAAGGAGATCAGCCCTGGGATTTCTTTGGAAGGAATGATGCTAAAGCTGAAATTCCAGTACTTTGGCCACCTCATGCGAAGAGTTGACTCATTGGAAAAGACTCTGATGCTGGGAGGGATTGGGGGCAGGAGGAGAAGGGGACGACAGAGGATGAGATGGCTGGATGGCATCACTGACTTGATGGACATGAGTCTGGGTGAACTCCGGGAGTTGGTGATGGACAGGGAGGCCTGGCGTGCTGCGATTTATGGGGTTGCAAAGAGTCCGACACGACTGAGCGACTGAACTGAACTGAATGTCCTTAAGGTTCATTCATGTGTCAAGATTTCCTTCCTTTAAGTCTGAGTAATATTCCATTGTATATGTATACCTCATCTTGTTTATCCATTTACTCAGTCAGTGGACATTTGGCTACTTCCACCTTTTGGCTCTTGTGAATATTGCTGTTGTGAACAGGAGTGTACAGTGATATCTCTTGGAGACCTTGCTTTTATTATTATTATTGCTTAGAAACTTTGGTATTATTTCAGGTATGTACCCAGAAGAGACACTGCTGAATCATGTAATTCTGTTTGTAATTTGTTGTACTGATAGGTTTCCTGCTATTTAAACTTAGAATTATGAGATATAGCTGTGTGACTTCAGCTATCATTTTGATGTCTGTATTGTATTTTATTGAATAGGCTCTCATTCCCGAAATAGGGAAAACATGGACGTTTCTAATTTTTGCTACTATACATAACACTGTAGTGAACAAGAGCAAGAAACCTTTACCATTTATGGATGTTTTTTAGGATAGATATATAAAATAGAATTTACTGGGCATGAGGGTGTAACCATTTTTATGAGTAGTTATTTATTGTCAGTTTAAGACTATTTTTAATCTAGTTTCATTGCACCCTCAGCTGCCCTGGATGCAGTCATTAAGATAGAGGAAAAACGTTGCAAAGTCATCTCTTTGTTATTTAATTTGCATTCCCTAGGTTAATAGTGAGTGTAGGGACTTCCCTGGTTGCTCAGTGGTTAGGCCTCTGTGCTTGCCCTGCAGGGGGGCACAGGTTGGATCCATGGTGAGGGGACTAAGATCCCATATGCCATGGGGCAACTAAACCTGAGTGCCACAACTAAGAAGCCAGTGTGCTGCATGAAAACCCAGGGAATTTAATATTTTTTGGTGCTTTTGCATGGATCTTCCTCTTGGTGTGAGCAGTGTTCATGGCCTTTGACCATTTGTTAGGTAGGTGGAAGTCTGGAGAGCTTTGCTCTTTGCGTCTCATGTCTATTTAGCAGGGTAAATGCTTCTTCCCCTTTTTTGTGGTCAGCTGAACTTCAGGTTATTTTTGACTTTGTTTGTACCAAAGGGTGTTTGCATGTTCTCTCCTTTTGAAATACATTAGAATGTGTTTCAGGCTGACATCACTGAAACTCAGAGCAAAATACTTTTTACTCCTATAATTACGGCACGGGAAAAGCATCGCTAAGACAGCATCAGCGTCCTGTGAATACACTGCAGGATACAGAGGGCGGGGAGCTGGATGATGTGTCTTTTACTAATCATGTGAGAAAGGGTGACTGGGAGTGTGCCTGTTTTCTTTGAATTTCAGTGAGTTTACCATGAGTTTTCCCACCACTATGGTAGAATTTGGAGGAACTGAAGTTATCTTATAAGTGTACTGGGAACTGAAAAAAGTTTGGGACAAACTAGTAAAAACCCCACCTACGAAAGAGGATTTTTATACCGTTTACTTATAAGCATATTGTCCTTGGTTGAAAAATTGCGATTAGATGGAATCTGACCCCATAGTCCACTTCAAGGTTCACCTGTGTCCAAAATTGTTGCTTAATGTTTTATAATCTGATTGTTTCACTCTCATTTTTTTCCTTCTTTCAGAATATTTTAAGTAAGTGAATCTTTTAAAAGGCTGTGTAGAGTTACTTCTGACTTTAAATAGATGATGAACCCTTCTCAATCTTCATATTCTTAGACAACTCAAATTTACGCTGAAAACTTCCCACAGATGCTTGTTTCGAGAATATTTTTTTATATTTTTCCAGTTAGATCATAGAAATTTATGTGTATCTGATATAGTTCTCCAACAGCAAAACAAACAAAAACCAAACTTTTTTTTTTAAATAGAAAGCATAACTAGGTGCACTGCATTGGAGAAAAAAAAAATAGTAATTCTAAAATGAAGTTTAACATTCCATAATGTTTTACAGTTAAAGGAGCTTTCCAAGGGAATTAAGATTCATTTGGTTTATTTGGGCTTTAATTTCAGCGGAACTTTGAGATGATAAATTAAACAGAAGTTTTATTGGTTTAGGCCTTAAGCAGATCCAGGTTTAATGGCATGGCAGAGGTGAATTCAGGGGTTACTTGACTGTAGTCAGTGATTTCCCAGCTATGGGAAAATGTAAATATTATGTAGGTGGCTTAAAGAAACAATAACATTACTTTTGTCTGTTTAAGCCTGTTTCTGTTGGTTTAAATGGGCTTGTGGATTGCTTTTTCTTGCCAGTTTTCCTTTGAGGGGAAGTGCTGCCCTTTGAGAGCCTTCTGAAGTTTGAGAATTCCTTTCTTGCTTTTCCTAATGACCTGTGTGGGACACGCAGCTCAGTTGGCTGGTGTGAGGGTGATGGTTCTGCCATGCTGAGTTGTGGGGTTGGATCCTCGCTGTCTTGTGGCTCTCAGCTAGAGGGAATTTGTTCTGTGAACTGTACCCAGAGCATAATTGTACCTGACATTTGGTGGAGAGGGTCTGGAGGTAGGTTGTGTAGAATGAATATTTTTCAAAAAGTCAAATCTAGCACCAGTATCAGCAAATTAACTTGAAAGCCATTCTCACAGCACATAGTTCTGTGCAGTTTTAATTACAGTGGATCTCAGCAGGGAGAAGCAAGATAGGGATTGGGGGTTGAGAAGTACAAACTGTTATATATAAAATAAGCTACAAGGATATACTGTACAGCACAGGGAATATAGCTTCTATTTTATAATAACTACAAATGAAGTATAACCTTTAAAAATTTTGAATCACTGTATTATACACCCGTAACTTACAGAATATTGTACATCAACTATACTTCAATTAAAGAATAAATCAATATTTTTAAGAAGAAAAAATGGATCTTGATCTTTTCAGGTGAAGCTATTACTGTTTTTAAAAAAAGGGACTGGATTTTGTTATGGGCTAAAAGGATGGCGTTCTTCTAGACTACTTGCAAGCAGTTGTGTGAGGCAGCCGGAGTTAAATCAGTGCTAGCTGTGTTGTTGTGGGCAAGTCACTGCATCTCTTTAAGCCTCAGTTTCTTCATCTGTGTATGACGTGCGTGCCTGGCACATAATAAGCAGTAACAAATATTAGTCATTGTTATTTGTAGAAGGTTCAATATATGATCATGTACTTTGCGTATGCTAGGTTGAATAGAGAACTGACAATAGTTGAGAGGTTTGAAGTGAACCTAATAATCTAGCTGAAGAATAAAAGACAGCAGGAAATTAGGTTGTCTCTCTTTGGCTATATGGACCAAAGTAAATTGGGAATCTCAATGTAATTGATCAGAAAGGCGCTCCATTCATTCCCAGAGGCTTGATTTTCTTTTCTTCTTCGTTTTCCTCCTTCTGTATCACTGTGGTGTCTTTCTTTTTTGGTAAAAGGGCTGATTCCTCCTGACCAAGCCTGAGGCCACCCATCAAAGTCTTCACCCACCCATCAAAGTCTTCACCCGCTTCTTCCTCCTTTAGCAAGCCATTCCATCGGAAAGAGAAAGAACAGGCATAGGAGAGTGGGGGTTCTTTTGCCCAAGCCTTTGTATAAAAGTTAACGTACGTGCGAAAGCGTTTTTCTTTTCATCTTCGTCTGTTCTCCCTGTTTTATCTGCCTCAGAGTACAGGTTTTAGTTGCAGTTTTGCTGGAGGTTGCTGGCTTGACCCGGTGACAGATTCCATTTCTTTCTGGGGCTTTCCTTCTGCATCCAGAAGCTCTAAATCGCCTTGTGCTCGGCGTTAGGGACTTAGTCACTGTCTTCTTTCTGGTTTTCCTAAGGTCAGGCGGAATGAGGTAATTCATATGAACTTTGTAATATGCTGCAGGGGGAAGCTGTGGTTAGAGTCCTGGTTCCGTGCGCTGTGGCTGGCCTCCTACCCACAGAGGGTCTGTCTCCTCTCTAAGGCATTTCTGTGTTGCTGAACACATCCGCAGTTTGGAAACAAGCTTGCTTTTGCAGAATTTAAATGTAGGCATGAAAGAAACTCGATGAGTCATGTGATCCATTTGGCTAACTCTTCAGGGGTCACTTATGCTCTCTGAAAGTGGTATGAGTTTTAGACTCCGGTGGGGAACCTCTTCTTTGGGCCACTTGAGCCTGTTGGGGTTTGCTGTTCCCTCTCTGCCCTCAACCATCCCTCCCTTTGGAGGAGGGATGATTGAGGGCAACCAATAATTAGTTGGTTGTCTGAAACTGGCTTTATATTAATTCTGAATACCATTGTGAAGAATTTTAATTGCTTTAAAAACTTCTAATTTGACTGAGCTGTAGTATTACTGAAGTACTTTTTTAAACAAACAAAAATTATTTATTTGGCTGCACCGGATCTTAGTTGCGGCATGTGGGAATCTCATTCCCTGACTCAGGATCGAACCTGGGCCCCCTGCATTGGGAGCACAGGATCTTAGCCACTGGACTACCAGGAAAGTCCCTACTGGAGTACTCTTATGAATAATATCATCAATTTATGTAAAAGACTTGCAACAGTATCTGGCATATGAGTGCATGTTTAATACACTAATATTAACTAGTGTTTTTTCTACTGGTTTAGCATTATCGATTTAAAACAGTTTGGTGTAGGAGCTTTGATTCAGACCGGTGGCTCAGATGGTAAAAAAAATCTGCCTGCAATCCAGGAGACCTGGGTTCCGTCCCTGGGTCAGGAAGATCCCCTGGAGAAGGGAGTGGTTACCCACTCCAGTATTCTTGCCTGGAGAATGCCATGAACAGAGGAACCTGGCAGGCTACAGTCCATGGGGTCGGAAAGAGCTGGACACGACTGAGTGACTAACACTTATTGAGACAGTTTGGTTCAATAGAAAATCTCGGAATCTAGAATTACATTAGGCTCTTGCTTTTGGATCTGTCATCTATCAGTTCTGAGAGCTGCAGCAGGTTCTTTAACTTCCTTGAGTATCATTTTGGTAATCTTTAAAACAAATTATCATAGAGGGGTTAAATGAGAAAATGTGTGTTATAATTCCTAGATTATAGATTGTAACATAATTGTAAGTATGACAGCGTCACAGGTGTGTTTAGAGACTATAAAAGTTATTATTTTTAATATATGTCTTGTCTCTTATAAATTGATTACATATTCTCAGCTTATTATGGTATTAGAGGTGACACTTGACAAATAGTTGTTGAAAAATGAATTTATTCCTCCATCTCGTTCATGTGTGTCTATATCTGCAAAGTGGTGATTTGTGTTTGAACAGTTACATCTAAGAAAGTTTTAATTACTTATGAATGGATTGTGATACTTAGGAAGCACTCAGATACTTTGGGAAAAAATGACATTCTAGTTCATTGTCAGATGAATCAGGGACCCAAGTAAATTTCATTAGTTTTAAGCCTCCCAGATTATCCTGTCTGTAAACTTCATGACTCTGATGCTGGAAAAGATTGAAGGCAGGAGGAGAAGGGGACAATAGAGGATGAGATGGTTGGATGGCATCACCGACTCAATGGACATGGGTTTGAGCAAACTCCAGGAGATGGTGAAGGACAGGGAAGCCTAGTGTGCTGTAGTCCACGGGGATGCAGAGTCAGACACAACTGACTGACTGAGCAAAAACACGTTTTACAAGGGTGAACCACTTCTGTCCTGTTCACCTCTGTATCCTCATTGTTATGTGGTGCTTGGCTCAGGGCACAGAGGGGGGCCATTGATTTTTGTTGATTGGCCATCTGGTTGTTGTTTGATCAGACTCCCATCAGAATTATAATCAAGAAAAAGAAGTTGGGTGACATAGTGGAATAGATTTCTTTTGGTTTCAAGAGTAGTAATAGTAAGCAATGACAATAGATTCTGTATCATGTGAAAGTAAGACTTTTAGGTGAAATGGAAAGTATTTTGGACTGGGGATGGTAGAGACCTCCTAGGTAGGTAGGTTTAATTGCAAAGTCATGTCTGACTCTTGCAACCCCATGGACCATAGCCTGCCATGCTCCCCTGTCCATGGAATTTCCTAGGCAAGAATACTGGAATGGGTTGCCATTTCCTCCTCCAGGGAATCTTTTCTGACCCAGGGGTCAAACTCAGGTCTCCTGCATTGCAGGCAGACTCTTAACTGACTGAGCCACAAGAGATCCATGGAAATTTCTTAGGCTTGCTCTTTGTTAAATAGCGAAGATAACTTTTGGAATTACTTAGCCACTTTGAGTTTCAGTTTGTTCCTCAAAGGTCTTGTCCAGTTCTGGGACAAATAGTTAATTTATACTAGAGCTGCATTAGTTATTGGAGGGAAAGTAACAGATAAATCTTGAAAAGGACTCCATGAAATGTATTGAGATGCCAAATGAATTAGTTTGGAAACAGCTATCTGAAGTCTTATCTGGTTGGATGGGGTTGAATTTAAGGGTATTGATTAGTCATTGCTTTTTGAGAAATGAGTAGAATATGTAGAATTATTTCTTTTTCTGAAGAGTGAACATCTTGGGAAAGAATCAGAGAAGTTCTTGAGATGTATTTAATTCATCCATATATAGTGCCAACAAGAATGGGTGTCATGCAAGCTGAAGGGAACACTTAATTGTCCTGAACTTCTGTATTGCTGGAGTTATAAATGTAGTGTCAAGAGCTACTTAGGAAAGAACCCACCAGCAGTGCCACATTCCTCAAAGACAGGGCAGGATAAATGTTTGAGAGTCCTCCGCTTGCTGAGAACGTGAGGCCAGGAGCCACTGTGCTCACTGAGGGTGCATTCTTGTGGGCTGGTGTGGCATTTGGGAGTGAGGCAGTATATACATTTCCTTTGGAAAACTTAATTTTTTCTTTTGTTTCTAATATCTCCTTTATTCCAATTGCACGTACTCTTGCCTGGTAAATGTTCCTTGAAAACTACTTTTAGCAAGTAAAATCCTACTACGAAACATTTCAGAGTCTGTTGTCTAATACAGCATAGCCAAATGCCAGGCTTCTAGAGGCGTCTGTCCTCTTGCCCACACTGTGTGTTGAATGCCTTAACCAGCCTCTCCATTCACTGGTCCTGAAATACCCAGTTTAAGGCTCATTTCTTAGAATCTCTTGTCCTCTGATTGCTTTATGTGTATTTAAATATGGCTGTCTTGACGAGAATGAAAATTCTTGGGGGCTGAGGATTTTTGCTATAGAGGCCATGTCAAATGATTTATGAATGTGATGATTAACTTGGTTCATTACTGAGACATTGTCTTTCCAGAGAATTTTTTTTTTAGTGGCTGTGCTGCACAGCTTGTGGGATCTTAGTTCCCTGACCAGGTATTGAACCCAATCCCTGGGCAGTGAGAGCACCAGCGTCCTAACCACTGGACTGCCAGGAATTCCTGAGAATTATTTTTAATCTGGGCAGTTTATTTAGAACTTGGCTCTCATATGTTTCTAATTTCATATATACTTCAGGGGATGTTTCTTCAAGAACCTGAGGGGGAAGATATATCCTTAAAATTGGTTTTTAAATATTTGAGGGATTATTGATAATTTAGAACAATGTAAATCTAGGTGGAATGGTCTTTTTAACCTGAGGAGTCTGAGGTTTTTGGCTATTTTAGCTAGAAGGAGTATGCTTAATGTATAATTACATCAAGCTTTGCTTTCAGTCATGGAAATCATTGAAAATTATTTTTCTAGCAACAGCTGTTCTTTTCATTAAATATACCGTAGTATCCCTAAAGTTTTGTGGTGCATTTTCAGATTGGAAAATGTGCGATGTGATAAACAGAAGAGATGATTGATTTAGTTAACTGCTCACATTTTGTGTTTGTTTTAATTTGAAATATTGGCCTCATAAAAATGAATATTGTGTCAGAATAGTTTGTGTGAACTAAAATGTTAGCATCTTGTGGCAAGTAAGGCACTGAGTCTCCAGATCCTATAGGTTACAGTCATTAAGCATTATTTGAAGTATCTCTGAGTTTACATAAGACATTCCATTCATTTAGACACTCACTGATTTTTAACACTTTTAGTGATCAAAAGGGAAAGTGTGGGCTGAACTATAAAGTAATAGATTTTCCCCAGATGTAAAATATATATCTCAAAAAAGATGGAAATATAAAGTTCAAAAGCTACTTGGAGGGACTTCCTTGGTGGTCCAGTGGCTAAGACTTCATGCTCCCAGTTGCAGGGGGCCCAGGTTCAATCCCTGGTCAGGGAACTAGAGCCTGCATGTCGCATCTAAGAATCTCGCATGCTGCAACTAAAAGATCGTACGTGCCGCAACTAAGACCTGGTGCTGCGAGAAAGAGATAAAAAGAAAAAAAGAAAAAGCTGCTTGGAAATGCCAAACCATTCTTTGTGGCTGTCAGAACATGATACATCCAGTCGTGTCTGCCTCAGGAGTCAGTTCTAGCCAGTCCCCAGTGGCTGTTGATGAGAGTGGTGATAAAGTGGAGGAGGGGTTAGAGATACTGCTGATTTGGGAGGATTTGGTCATGTTGAATGTGTTGGGGCAGTGACAGAAGGGAATCAGGGAGGAATTCGTGAGTTTCTGGCTTGGGTGACCGGAAGATGATGCTGTCACTGACCAAGAAAGGGAATATAGCAGAAAGATCAGATTTGGGATCTGATAAGGGTAAGTTCAGATAATATATTGACTCCATTCTTCCCTGGTGCCTCAGACAGTAAAGAATCTGCCCGCAATGCAGGAGACCTGTTTTGATCCCTGGGTTGGCAAGATCCCCTGGAAAAGGGAATGGTAACCCTCTCCAGTATTCTTGCCTGGAGAATCCCATGGATAGAGGAGCCTAGTGGGCTACAGTCCATGGGGTTGCAAAGAGTCAGACACAACTGAAGCAACTTAGCGTGCTCATGGGGTCTTCAGCCAGAAGGATGGAGGGTTCCAGGGTTTAAGGGCAGTCGAAGCAGAGTGTGTTCATGGAAATGGATCAAGGAGTGGCTGGAAGGGAGGGAAGAGAACCCAGAGAGAGTGGGTGTCCTGGGAGCCAAGGTAGGGTCCTGCCTCAAGAACAGGAGCTTGGCATTGCTCATCATCAGGGAAATACAGATCAAAACCACTGTGAGCTATCACCTCACACCTGTCAGAAGGACTCATCAAAAAGAACACAAAATAGTAAATGTTGGCGAGGATATGGGGAAAAGAGAACCCTACTACATCGTTGGTGGGAATGTAAATTGGTGTAGCTGCTGTGGAGAACAGTGTGGGGGTTCCTCAAAAACTTAAAAATAGAACTACCATATGACCCAGAAAGTCTACTCCTGGATATATATCTGAAAAAATAAAAAGAGTAATTTGAAAAGGTACATGTACCCCTCTGTTCATAGCAGCACTGTTTTCAGTAGCCACGATGTGGAAATAACCTAAGCGTCCATCAACAGATGAATGGAGAAAGAAGAGTGGTACATATATAAGATGAAATACTACTCAGATACAAAATAAATGAAATAATGCCATTTGCAGTAACATGGATGGACTTGGAGCACATCATGCTAAGCGATATAAGTCAGAGAAAGACAAATACTGTATGTAATCACTTATATCAGTAATCTTAAAAGTATAACAAACTAGTGAATATAACAAAAAAGAAGCTGACTCAAGATATAGAGAACGAGTTACTGGTTACCAGTGGGGAGAGGGCAGTATAGGGGTAGAAGAGTAAGAAGTACAAAATACCAGGCATAAAATAAGCTGCTGCTGCTGCTGCTAAGTCGCTTCAGTCGTGTCCGACTCTGTGCGACCCCATAGACGGCAGCCCGCCAGGCTCCCCGTCCCTGGGATTCTCCAGGCAAGAACACTGGAGTGGGTTGCCATTTCCTTCTCCAGTGCATGAAAGTGAAAAGTGAAAGTGAAGTCGCTCAGTCTTGTCGGACTCTAAGCTACAAGGATATATTGTACAACATGGAATAGCCAGTATATCTTTAAATATGGAGTATAACTTTTAAAAATTGTGAATCACTATATTGTATGCCTTTAATTTGTGTAATATTATACATCAACTAAAATTTTAAAAAAGAACGACTTTAAAAAGAAAAAATAAAAAGAGCAAGAGCTTGGTCAGTAGGACAAGTACTGCAGAAAAACAACGAAGGACTGGAGCGGAGCCAGTAGGAGGTCTCGGAGACCAGTAGGAAGAATACACGAGCAGTGAGGATGAGGGGATCGTTGTAGGGGATGTCTGTCTGCCCAGTGGAAAGGACTGTATTTGGACCGGAAGTGGAAGGGACTGCTTAGAAAGACGGCTTCCTGGAGAACGGGGTCGGGGGCAGTGAAGTCTGGAAATACGCACATGATACAACAGATACAACAGGAGATGACTAGGAACTTGAGTTGGTGGCAGATGGATTTGGATGGAAGAGGGAGGTTTGCACAGATGGGGGGCAGGCATGGGCAGAAATCCTCAGAGGCAGGAAGAGGGAGTGCTGGTATACCTGGACAGCTGGCTGGTGTGTGGGCGTGGCAGCTGCCGGTGTGGTGAGAGCCACGCCTGAAAGAGGAAGGGTGGCTGGCTCTGAACTAGTTTGCTTGCCAGACTGAAGACTTTGGACTTTGTTTTCTGGGTAAGGAGGTGCCATTTAGGGAGGAATAATACGGTCTATGACTTTGAGACCAATAGCAGTTTATGGCAGAGTTGAGAGGCAGGGCCCGTGCCCTGGTAGGCTATTGTCATAGCCTGGGTGAACATCATTAGGGCTAGAAATAGGACAGGTGTGGTGGGAGAGAGGAGAATTCCAGAAGTTGAGTGAGTAGATTGGCACTTGCCTGATCAGGTGCGGGAGGGAGAGGAAGGGGAGGAGGAAAAGGGAGAAGGAGGTGTGGAAAGTGCCTGAGAGCATGACAGCATTGTTGTGGAAACGGCACCGGTCTAGTGAGGAGGGGGGACAGTGCAGTTTTAGGCACATTTACAAAACATCTATGGAGCATCTAGCTGACAACCAGGACCAGGGCTCTGGAGCTCAGGCGGGAGGTCAAGGCAAGAGGCAAAGACTTGGCAGCATGAAATCATCATCCTTGAGTTAGAGCCGGTTAAGATTTATTTGAAGGAACAAGAGAAAAATAAATCTTGATGTGGAGCTGTAAATGTAAACTTCTCAGACCACCGCAGTATATTTTTATCTTTCTTAGAATAAGGCCTTTGATGACTGGAATGTGGACCTGCCCCCCCAAATACCTCAAAATTAACATGACAAGAAGATGTTAAGAAATGTTTCACTAGAAATGCTGTTATCTTGATAGTTTTTTCTTCTCCTGTTAAAATCTTTTTCTTCAATCCTTTTGTTTTTTCTTTTTGATGAGACAGACATTAGAAGACTGATGGGGACTAGCTAGCTGGTTGTATTTTTGAAAAGTCTTTGAAGGTGAAATATACTGGGTTAAGTGTGGTATCAATGCATTTTATTCCCTGGGTTTGGCAACGGTGGAGAGATGATCTAACACAATGTCCAGGGATGGATTTAAAGAGAACTAAAGTGGTTTATATTTCTTTTCAGGAAATAGGCTGATTGCAATTTATGTTTAGCTAAATACTGACTTGTAGAGCCTTGCCTTGGGATGGTCTCACAGAACATCTATGTTTTCCTGCTTTCCTTTGGAAAACGTATAAGCCGGTAATATTGCTGTTCTGTGGAAATGTTAATTACACAGAAGTAGGTTCTTTAAATCTCTGGAATGTCCAGCAGTGTGGTGGGCGTTCTAGAATTTGTGGAAGGATGTGAGTGGTTATTCTTCCCAACCCCAGCTGCTCTCTGTCGAATTATCTCTACTGCTTCCCTTTTGACTTAATGCTTCAGAAGCGAGTTGAATCTGCCTGCTTTAATGGTATCAACAAACATGTATTGAGTGCCTGCCTTACACCCAGAGCTATGCTTGGCTCTGAGGATGGACTCAGAGAGGAATAAGTCAGTATTCCTTCCCTCAACAGCACAGTCCAGTGGAAAATCATAAAGAGCTGTTGTGATTTTGTGACGTAAAAAGAAATATGTATTTGGTGCAAAAATTCTAAAAGCCCTTGGAATGTCCTCAGTGTTAAGAGTGATGAAAATGAAAGGAATGTCTTTTATTATTCATAATAATAATAAGCAAGGGGACCAAATCAGCCAATCCTAAAGGAAATCAACCCTGAATATTCATTGGAAGAACTGATGCTGAAACTCATCAGTTCTGAAGCTCCAATACTTTGGCCACTTGAGGCGAAGAGACCCAGATTCTGGGAAAGATTGAGGGCAGGAGGAGGAGGGGACAACAGAGGATGAGATGGTTGGATGGCATCACCGACTCAGTGGACATGAGTTTGAGCAAGCTCCAGGAGATGGTGAAGAACAGGGGAGCCTGGTGTGCGGCAGTCCATGGAGTCACAGATCAGACTGAACAACAACAAAGCTGCTTTCAACTAACTAGAGTTTCTGTTAAGGAGGTGAAGTCTGAGAAGCCCCTAAGGTTTGAGGGGCTTGTTGCCAGGGGAACCAAGCACGGGATTAGAGGTTTAGGATAGGGAGAGTGGCTGGAGATTGGGTTCAATCACCAGTGGCCAGTGAGTTAATCAATCATGCCTACGTAATAAAGCCTTCATAAAAACTTACGTGCAAGGGTTTGTAGAGCCCCCTGGCTGGTCAACAAGGACAGGTTCTGGGAGGATGGCACCCATGGAGAGCCATGGTCAGTTTGAACCTCTTCCCATGTACCCAGTCCTATGCCTTTCTTTCCACTTGCCTGCTCCTGAGCTGTGTCCTTTGTCATAAACAGGGAATAGTAAGTAAAGTGCTTTTGGGAGTTGTGTGAGCCATTCTAGCAAATTATCAAATCCCAATAAGGGATTGTGAAAACCCTCGATTTACAACTGGTTGGGTAGGAGCACAGGTGACAACCTGGACTTGCCATTGATACCT
>NW_011494735.1:8745042-8751205 GCF_000754665.1 Bison bison bison | reverse complement strand
AAGGAAGCTGTGTGGGCATGACCTCTGTAGCCAGGGGATCTGCTTACCCAGAATTCTCAAGGCGAGAATGGAGTTAGTGTGGGATACTCAGGCGGAAACCCCCACGTAGCGGGAGTCAGAAGTGCAGTGTTGTGAGCAGTACAGCAGAGTACAGAAAGTTTTCCTTTCAGAGACCATGTGGCTGCTGACCATTGATAACCATGGTGGCTCATGTTTATGGCCCAATTACAGTGCATTTTACCTTGATTGCTTCAGTTCATCCTCACACTAACCCAGTGAAGTAGGCATGGTCATTCTCTTTGTACATGAGAGGCATGGAGAGGTTCACTGGTAACTGGTGAGTAGAGGAACCAGGAATAGAAACTGGGCAGTCTGCTGTGATAACCCACACCTCAAGAAAGTGGTGACTTCCCTGGCGGTCCAGTGTTTAAGACTCTGGGCTTCCACCCCAGAGAGCGTGAGTTCCATCCCTGCTTGGGGGACTAAGGTGCTGCATGGTGGGGACCAAGAGAGACTAAGAAGAACAGGAAAAATAAATAGTTAAAAAAAAAAGAAAAAGTGGTGAAGAGAATAGGGGAAGTTAGTTAGGGTGCCTCTGTCACATGTGCAAAGTCAGGGGAGGAGTGTGTGGAGCTTGGGCTGGGGGTTGGGGAACAGTGAGAGGAGAAACCATAAGGTTAAGGTTGAATTAAGCCTGACTAGTTTAAAGTCAAGTAGTGGAAGGTGATGCTAGAGGGAGGGAGGGAGGGACCCAGATTGTGAAAATAGGCGGTGTCTCCTTTTACATCGTTTACCGTGAAAATTCCTAAAAATATAGTTTCACGTCTGTCGCACATTTACTGTGGACATTCAGCAGACGCTGTTTGAATTTATAGCATTCTTATTTTCATCCCAGTTGTACTCATTATCAGCTAAAAAAATATGCTTGTACCACATGGGTGGAAGTTACAGTGATTATAATGATTGTCTCTTGCAACTCCAGAGAAGTTGGGAATTTCTGCATGGTTTATTGTAATTTAGAGAGCAGTCTGTAATTAGCAGACTTTGGAAATTTGTTTCAAGGAGTGGGAGACCAAGGCCCTTAAGAGGCTAGCTGTATATTGCTGCGTGTTTGTTTTCCTCTCAGATCAGAAAGAAAATTTAAAGGGTATCTTGGGTGAGTTCCAAGTGTTAAAGTCAGCCACTCGCCCTTATTGGCACACTGAGATCCCTCCGATGTTTGCAGTAAGGATTACTGAGAACAGACCATGCTCAGAGCTTAGTACTGTATGTAACTGGGTCATTATGAAAGAGTCCTGCTCCCTCCCTGTAAGGAGCTCTGGGGTTGCATGGAGAGATCTACGTAATAGGATGCAATTTGTGAACAGTAACAGCAAGGAGAGGGGATTAAAATAAATACATTCTGTGTATGCTCAGTTGCTTCAGTTGTGTCTGACTCTTTGCAGCCCTATGGACTGTGGCATGCCAGGCTCCTCTGTCCGTGGGATTCTCCAGGCAAGAATATTGGAGTGGATTGCCATGCCCTCCTCCAGGGGATCTTCCTGATCCAGGGATCAAACTCTCATCTCCTGCTTGGCAGGAGGATTCTTTACCCATTGAGCCACTTGGGAAGCCCAGATACATTGAGGAGACATTTAAAATAAACATGTTATAATACTACCCCTGATCTATTCATTTGTGAAACTCTTGATAAGTATGGGGGTGCCAGGAGGCAGAACAGAGAAAAGGGCAGACCTAATTAGGAATACCTCCTGAAGTTTATTTGGATTTGGGTGTCGGAAAGATAAAAGCTCAAGCAGTACTCTTGCCTGGAAAATCCCATGGACGGAGGAGCCTGGTGGGCTGCAGTCCTTGGGGTTGCAAAGAGTTGGACACGACTGAGCGACTTCACTTTCCCTTTTCACTTTCGTGCATTGGAGAAGGAAATGGCAACCCACTCCAGTGTTGTTGCCTGGAGAATCCCAGGGACGGGGGAGCCTGGTGGGCTGCCGTCTGTGGGGTCGCACAGAGTCGGAAACGACTGAAGTGACTTAGCAGCAGCAGCAGCAGCAGTGATGGAGTGGGTATGTCTTTTATTTGTCTGAAGAAAAAGCAATGGTATGTGTTTTGAAAACGTTTAGATTGTCTCCAAAACATGAGTTTTATAGACTTATTTTCAGAAATACCCCATGTGCCTCTAATAGCGGTTATCTCTGGGGGTAGGTGTAGTGAGTACTGTCTAGGAACATTGCAGATTCTATCAATTGGAATCAGTCTTAAATGGGGATGTTTCTTCCCGCTCTTTTTCCATAATTGTTAAATCAGATATTTCTGCCAGAGAATCCAGGGTTATAATACAAAAGGAAATTACTTTCTAATTGCTATATTGTCAAAGTAAATGTGACTTTCTTGAAGCAGGTAAGAATGCTAGGAAAGCGTGTTTTTCTTTTTACTATTGTAAAATAATTCTGAATATAGTAATTATATGAAAAGAGTATGAATACCTTTGTAATTGCCATCCATCGCAAAAGAGAAGACACTGCAGATAAGAATTGAAGCCTCTGTCTGGGTCTCACTTCTGGCCTCATTTTCTCTCTCCCTTCCTTTCTCTCCAGTTTTTTTTTTTTTCCTTAATTATTGCCACCCATGTATTCTGTATTTTTTCCATGGGTGTCTACGTAAATACTCATCATCAATAGTGTTATTGCACATGTTTTTAAAGATGGTAGCAGTGGTGTCCTAGTGCATCTTTTTGTCCGTCGCTCACTTCTATTGTTCTGCCTTGCTTTTGAGAATTTTTTCGGCTCTAGTTCATTCTTTTTAACTGCTCGACACACCATAGTGTATCCATTTCCCTGTTGATGGACATTTAATTATGATTTCCTCCCATTTTTCTCTAATACAAATGATATTGCAATACACATTTTTACGTGTCTCATTTCATGTGCATGAGATTTTCTGTAGCTTGTAATCTCAGGAGTGGACCTGCTTAGTTATAGAGAAGGGAATGCATCTTTGTGTCCTTTGGGTACGTTCCTTAGTCCCTTCTTTGAAATGGAAGCTTGAGGATTAAAACATTACCTCTTTTTAACTTGTATAGTGATTTTTTTTTAAATAATCATAATGAGCCTCTGAAACTTGTGGTTTGGGGGAAAAGAGTACAGAATAGGTAGTATTTATGATGCATTAATTTATTGGTGATTTACGTAAAGTTCCATTTAGTTGAATAATGCATGGTTGCGTATCTTCACCTAGGATCTATTTTAAAAAAAGAGAAAAATTTCAACTCTATTTCTTTGATTACCAGTACATACTCACGTGAAGTTAGAATGAATGTGACTCGACAGGACAGGGGAGACGTTTGAATAGAAAATAACGTGTTTTGGTGGTTGTTTACATTTTCTTCCGTTTACTTGAAAGTCTCTTTAAATTAAAAGCATCCTATTGAGGCATAATTGACATGCAACATTATATTAGTTTTAGTGTACAAACATCATGATTCAATATTTGTATATATTACAAAATGACCACCACAGTAGTCTGGTTAACATTTTTCACCAAACATAGTTACAGAATTTTTTTTCCCCTTGCAATGAGAAGTTAAGATTTATTCTCTTAGCAACTTTCAGATATGCAATACGGTATTAACTGGTGTCACCATGCTGTCCTGAAAATCTCTTTTTAAATCCTTGTTATCTCTCAGGGTGATCAGGTAGAAGGGAGCAGGTGCCTGAATTATGAAGAATGGCGTAAGTCATGACAGAATCTCTATGAAATGACCTAGTGTGCTCTCTTTGGGTGAAAGAGGGTTCTGTTTTCTTATCATCTTCTTCCTGCTCAAGCTGCCTACGTGGAATTTGTGGCTTACAAGATACCCGTTGGACTGGCTTTAGGCCGATAATATCACTTCCTTCATGTTTTCTTCCACATCTTTTTTTAAAAAGAATATATTTATTTTTGGCTGCGCTACACAACATGTGGGATCTTAATTTCCCGACCAGAGATCGAACTTGCTTTCCCTGAATTGGAAGTGCGGAGTTTTAACCACCGGATCACCAGAGAAGTCCTTCCATGTCTTATTTTTTAGAACTTTTTGGTAACTCTTTTCAGTGAGATCCTAAAACTTTCCTGTTATGGTTTAGTTGTTTCTCCAAGTATTTATTTCTTCTGGCAGGAATCAATAAGAGAGGTACTTCTCATGACTCTTGGCTGCAAGTTGTGATGTGTCATTATTGACAGCAACCTTTTGAGCAGCATGGATGATCCGTTATTTTTGTGATGAAGAAATGAGGGGTAAACTTTGTATTTATGGATTTAATGTAAATTTCGACTGATTTCATCTGAGTCTTTTGAGAGCCTTTTATATTCTCCTCCACTGTCTTGCTGGTTGGGACTTGGAACTTTCAAGTGAGTGACGGTCAAAGCTGACAACAAATGGGAAATCCTGTGGATGTGGGGTCCTGTGATTCTGTGCAATTGTTGTTACTGGATTTGAGAAGTAACTGACTCCAAGGGGTATTTAAGTTCATCTGTTCTTGAATACCTGCATTTCTTTAGTCATGTGAAGTACATACTGATTCTTATTCCTATACTTGGAACCATCTAATTATAATTATTTGTTGCAAATTACCTTTTGAGGTTTCCTTGTAAGTTGATCAACTGACTTGGTTATTTAAATTGTTTGCTTTATCCTCTGACCTAGTACTTACACTAAAGTTTATCCTAAAAAAAAAAAAACCAAAAAAACAAAACAACAACAAACCTATGGAAAGATCTCTTACAAGAAGTCTCATCACAGTCTTGTTTTTAATAGTGAAAAATTTGGACACAACGTAAAGGCCCAACACCAAACCTCTCAGCTATATTAACATTCAACTATTTAAAATCATTTGTATAGTGATTAAAAGTTCAAGTTCTGGATCTAGACTGTATAAATTCTAATTTTAGTGTTGTTACTTAGAGCTGTGTGACCTTGGGCAAGCTTCTTTTTTTTATTTTTTGAATTGTAAAATATACATAGCATAAAATTTACCATCTTAATTCCCTTCAGGCATACATTTAAGTGATTAGTGGATTCATATTGTCCTGTAGTTAATGAAATTCATCATTGTAACAGTTAACAGCTTTCTTTGGGTTATTTTGGATATCAAAGAAGTTAAAACAGTAGACTGTGCCTGAAGTCAAGTGAAGTGAAAGTCGTCATGTTTGACTCTCTGCGTGCGACTCCATGGACTGTAGTCTGCCAGGCTCCTCCATGGGATTCTCCAGGCAAGAATACTGGAGTGGGTAGCCATTCCTTTCTCCAGAGGATCTTCTTGATCCAAGGATCGAACCCAGGTCTCCTGCACTGCAGGCAGATTGTTTACCATCTGACCCAGCAGGGAAGTCCCCTAGACTGGTTCATAGTAAATACTCAATTCAGTTAAGTTCAGTTGCTCAGTCGTGTCCAACTCTTTGCGACCCCATGAATTGCAGCACGCCACGCCTCCCGGTCCATCACCAACTCCCGGAGTTCACTCAGACTCATGTCCATCGAGTCACTGATGCCATCCAGCCATCTCATCCTCTGTCGTCCCCTTTTCCTCCTGCCCTCAATCCTTCCCAGCATCAGAGTCTTTTCCAATGAGTCAACTCTTCGAATGAGGTGGCCAAAGTATTGGAGTTTCAGCTTCAGCATCAGTCCTTCCAAAGAACACCCAGGGCTGATCTCCTTTAGAATGGACTGGTTGGATCTCCTTACAGTCCAAGGGACTCTCAAGAGTCTTCTTCAACACCACAGTTCAAAAGCATCAATTCTTCGGCGCTCAGCTTTCTTCACAGTTCAACTCTCACATCCATACATGACTACTGGAAAAACCATAGCCTTGACTAGATGGACCTTTGTTGGCAAAGTAACGTCTCTGCTTTTAATATGCTATCTAGGTTGGTCATAACTTTCCTTCCAAACAGTAAGCGTCTTTTAATTTCATGGCTGCAGTCACCATCTGCAGTTATTTTGGAGCCCCCCAAAATAAAGTCAGCCACTGTTTCCAGTGTTTCCCCATCTATTTGCCATGAAGTGATGAAACCAGATGCCATGATCTTCGTTTTCTGAATGTTGAGCTTTAAGCCAACTTTTTCACTCTCCTCTTTCACTTTCATCAAGAGGCTTTTTAGTTCCTCTTCACTTTCTGTCATAAGGGTG
>NW_011494735.1:8737491-8744942 GCF_000754665.1 Bison bison bison | reverse complement strand
ATCTGCATATCTGAGGTTATTGATATTTCTCCCGGCAATCTTGATTCCAGCTTGTGCTTCTTCCAGCCCAGCGTTTCTCATGATGTACTCTGCATAGAAGTTAAATAAGCAGGGTGACAATATACAGCCTTGACATACTCCTTTTCCTATTTGGAACCAGTCTGTTGTTCCATGTCCAGTTCTAACTGTTGCTTCCTGACCTGCATACAGATTTTTCAAGGTCTGGTATTCCCATCTCTTTCAGAATTTTCCTCAGTTTATTGTGATCCACACAGTCAAAGGCTTTGGCATAGTCAATAAAGCAAAAATAAATGTTTTTCTGGAACTCTCTTGCTTTTTCAGTGATCCAACGGATGTTGGCAATTTGATCTCTGGTTCCTCTGCCTTTTCTAAAACCAGCTTGAACATCTGGAGATTCACGGTTCACGTATTGCTGAAGCCTGGCTTGGAGAATTTTGAGCATTACTTTACTAGCGTGTGAGATGAGTAGAGTACATTAGCTATTTTATTTTCATATAAAAATAAAATGTGTGAGTGTGTACATGTATATGGGTATTTGTTGTTTTTAATCACTAAGTCATGTCCAACTCTTTTGCACCCCCATAGACTGTAGCCTGCCAGGTTCCTCTGTTTGTGGCGTTTTCCAGGCAAGAATACTGGACTGGGTTGCCATTTCCTTTTCCAGGGGTATATATATATTCTTGTTTTAAAAACAAAGATATATATCTATATCTATATAAGGCATACACTATAATGATTGCATATGCATAATGAAATGGTTACTCAGTTAAGCTAATTAACATCGTTTCCTCACATAGATACCATTTTTTTGATGTGTGATATGACAGGACCTGAAATCTATTCTTAGCAGATTTCCTGTTTTCAGGACAATATTATTAACTGTAGTCATGCTGTACATTAGCTCTCTAGACTTACTCATCCTGCATAACTATAACTTCGTATGCTTTGACCAACAAACATTAGCTATTGTTAAAGTATTCAATACCCAGATACTCACGGAATTTTTTAAAATGGAAAAGATTTTCACTGGCAGACTCTTATCTCCTCTGGGTGATAGGAAAAGTCTCATTTTGCTTCTGTCCTTTTTTTTGCCTCCTGTAATTACCGTGTTTTTCTTTTGTAATAGGAAAAAAAATTGCATGCAAATTTTATTCCAGAGTCTTTGGATAAAAATACCCAGAGGTTACTGGCAAGTTAATCTAAAAAGGACAATTTTATTTTTCACTTGATCTCAGAGTTTCATTTGTTCCCCCTTCATTGAGTAATTGTTTAAATAAAGTTAAGGTTCATTGTGGCGTGCCTACAGTTGTGTCAAAAACGCATTTTCATACAAAGGCCAACTTCCTTAAGGGTATACTTAAGATTGTGTATAGTTTGTTAATCTTATTGTGGTATTTTGTTTTTCTTAACTATAGTTTCCTGTTCTTTTGATTTTGCATGTGGACATTGCTGGAAATAAATATTTTGGTCTGCAGAGTTTGTAAGCGAGATGGAGTGGTGTTTATAATTCAAGGAAATAGCGGAAACTGACATCAGTTGAAATTGCATAAAAGGCCAGGTGTACTTTGATTAGAGTAAGGTAGAAGAGCCGACTCTTTGGAGAAAAAGACCCTCATGCTGGGAGGCAAAAGGAGAAGGGGGGCAGCAGAGGATGAGATGGTTAGATAGTATCACCGACTCAGTTGAGCAAACGCTTCGAGATAGTGAAGGACAGAGGAGCCTGATGTGCAGTCCATGGGATCCTAAAGAGTCGGACATTGCAACTGAGCAGCAAGAACAACAAAGAGAGCGAAGAATAGTCTCTGTTCCCTGTGCCCACGTTGTTAAAGCCGTTACTAAAGATAAAGAGAGTGAAACAGAAACGTTTCTCAGCGGGGTCATGCTTTATTTTAGCAAATGTAGTTTTTGTAATACCTGTTTATTATTTTTTAAAATACATTTTTATTTCTTTATGTGGCTGCACTGGGAGCTTGCGGATCCTAATTCCCTGAGCGGACATGGAACCCATGCCCTCTGCAGTGGAAGCACGAAGTTCTAACCACTGGACTGCCAGGGAAGTCCCTTAATACCTGTTTAAACATCAGTACATTTTCTTTTCCATTTTAAGTCACGTTGCCCCTGGCATATGTGCCATATTTGTTTTGACTTTCTGGCGTACCTCGGAACCCCTGGAGGCTTGTGTAGATGCTGGAATGAGAAGCAAGGCCCACACAACTTGGGTATTTTCTTATGGATTCAGGTGGAATTATTGATGGTTTGCATGCTTTGAGAGAGCTTCTGTGAGTTTATTCAACAAATATTGAACACTCACTGGGTTGAGAATTTTTGTGGGTTGGGCCAAAAAGGAGTGACAGTAATGTACAAATAATTTAGGCAAATAATTATTAAGTGATGAATACTGTGTACTGTATTAATGAGCATGTACTGAGTGAATTAGTAAGAAAAGGCATGGTATTGGGTGCTTAATTGTATCAGTTAACCATCATCACCCTGTATGTAATCCTAAGACTGGTATGGTTATCATCTTTACTTATAGGAGGGAGTACATTAGGGAAGGATTTATCCTTTCTTTAAAAATATTTTCATCTTGAAAGTGTTTATGTACTTTTGGGATATTTTCTATTTTATAAAGTAATACTTTTTATTACTAATCTTCTCTCCTGCCATCTATCAAAAAAAAATTTTATTCCTGAGATTAAGCATGGAGTATATTGTGTCTTCAGACACAGAAGCTTCATCTGTACTTGTGTAGATAGCTAAATGTTAAAACTGGAGATATAGCTGGCATAAAGTTGTAATGGTACAGTTTAGCAAGTCGCACTCTCTCTGCCCCTTTCTCTCCCCACCACCATCACCTAAATCAGTACAGCACATTCTGCCACCCCAGGAGATTCCTTTGTGTCCATTGCCGGTCACTAAGCTCCTTACCCCTTGGCTAAAGCCACTGTTCTGACTTTTATCACTGTAAATTAACTTTGCCTCTTCAGCTTCATATGAATGAAACCACGCACTCACTATGCAGCCTTCTGCTCAATACAGTATCATGTCATTGATCCGTGTTGTTGCGTGTGTCAGCGATTCGTTATTGCTGTGTGTTATTCCATTGTATGAACATGCCATAGGGTACCCGTTTTCCTGATGAACATTGGGATTGTGTTTTCAGCTTCTTTGATGAACATTATTGTAGCGCATATCTTTTGATGGACATATATCCTCATTTCTTTTGGGTGTTTACCTAGGAGTGGAACTCCTACATCGTGGGGTTAGTGTTTGGCTTTAGTAGATGTGCTCCAATGTGATCAGACCAATGTACATGCCCACCAGCAACATATGGGAATTCCCTTTGCTGCATTTCCTTGCCAACAGTTTTTTTTTCTTTTTTAAGACATTTGAATTTTTGCTGCATCTTTAAGTAGGGAGCTTGGGAGAATGTTGTTGATTGCTGCAGCTTGGATAGGATGAAGATAAATGAACAATATACAATCAGCCATAAAATTTTGCTCAGCAGCTTTTTCAGACATAGTGGTTATTTCAATGGCAATTGAAAAATAGTTGGTTGGACCCCACCCATCCACTTTTTATTTAAACCAACTTTGTCAAAATTCTAGCCCAATTATGCTTATATTTTTTCAGGATAAGAGACTCATCATTTCCTCTCTGGTTTTCATGTTGAAATATTTTTTAAAAATCTCCGAAAATGTCTATAAGAAACCTTATACTTCAGAAGGAATCAGTGTGCTTTTCCCTTCTCTGGCACATATTTCTTCTGTTGAAATGGAGCGAGAGACCCAGGAAAAACAATGTCTTAAGTACATTTTGTTGATCTAATAACACTTATTACAGCTTTCATTGAGGGCCTCCTCTAGGCCAGGCCCCGTGCTGAGTGATTTATATTCCCTAGCTTCTTTATCCTTTATCACAACCCAGTGAGGTATAGTTCGTGTTATTATTCCCATTTTATAGATGAGGAAACTAAAGCCCTGAGAGGTTAAGGAGTTTACCCAGGTTTATCCAGTAGTAAGAAGCTGAAATTTCAAGTCTGTCTAGCTGACAAAGAGCAAAATTAGGCTCCCTCCTTATCATTACTAGTTTTTAATCATTAAGTAAGTGATAGATCTCTACATAGTTATGATTTACTAATTCAATTTCTTTTTAATTGAACTTTCCCCTCCTCATCCCCATACTG
Source organism: Bison bison bison (assembly GCF_000754665.1). NCBI lineage: Eukaryota > Metazoa > Chordata > Mammalia > Artiodactyla > Bovidae > Bison > Bison bison. Next base: position 8,740,735 of record NW_011494735.1, on the reverse strand, counting down.
GCAAAAGGTGAATGAAGCCCATATTTGTTTTTCCCCAAGATTGTTTTTCGGCCCTCTGAGGAGTATACAGAACACAGTGAATGGGAATCGGGTCCAGTCAGTCTTCCGCAGTGCTGTATGTGGTCCTCGCGATGAGAGAAGCATATGGCTGGCGTGAGCTAGAAAGCGCATGACATGGATGAAGAGCTGTGGCTGTCGAGGTGCAGGCTTTGTGCAGGAGATACCTGCCCTGTGCTTTGAAATGACTGGACTTTGGACTTGTGGGCACTAGAGTCTGGGCCAGGGACCATGGGATGGAATCTGTGCTCTCCCGCCTCCAAGCTGCAGATACTCGTGTTTGGTGGGGCATGAGGTATGTGTCAGGCATATGCTTGGCGAGTCATGGCCCCACCAGATCCTGATCAGGTCAAGGAGGCTCTTGAATGTCTGGCTGTGAAGCTTTTCGAGGTGTTTCCTGCTTTGGGAAAATGAACTGGGCAGCACTGTGGCAGCAGGTGGAGGTGGAGAAGCCTCTGGAAAGTTTGCAGTAGGATGTTGGCCATGTGGGATGGAAGGTCAGCAGGGAGGCCTGGGCTGGAGGAAATGGACACGAACTGGTTATAGGAGCTGTGCCAGTGGATGGAGGCCTCTGGCTAGCTCCCTAGTGTCTTCAGTTGTGTCTGACTCTTTGAGACCCTATAGACTGTAACCTGCCAGGCTCCTCTGTCCATGGAATTCTCCAAGTAAGAATACTGGAGTGGGCTGTCATGTCCTCCTCCAGGGGATGTTCCTGCCCAGGGATCCAGCCAGCATCTCTTATGTCTCCTGCATTGGCAGGGGGGTTCTTTATCACTAGCAATGGCACCCCACTCCAGTATTCTTACCTGGAAAATCCCATGGATGGAGGAGCCTGGTAGGCTGCAGTCCATGGGGTCGCTAAGAGTCAGACATGACTGAGCGACTTCCCTTTCACTTTTCACTTTCATGCATTGGAGAAGGAAATGGCAACCCACTCCAGTGTTCTTGCCTGGAGAATCCCAGGGACAGGGGAGCCTGGTGGGCTGCCATCTATGGGGTCGCACAGAGTCGGACACGACTGAAGTGACTTAGCATAGCATAGCATAGCATAGCACCACCTGGGAAGTCCCTCCCTAGAGGAGAGTTAACCAGAATTACTTATAAAAACTCTTCAAGATGCACAGGCCTGGACCAACCTTGGAGCTTCTGATTGGATGGATTCTGGGATGGATTTTAAGCATCTGCTTATTCTAATGCATTTTCCCTCCCCATCCTGCAGTTTAGTGTCAGTGAGGAAAATGGGGATGCTTCTAGGACCCACTCACATCTCAGGGGAGGAGAGTCAGACGACAGTTTCCTGTTTTGATGGTCAGGGGAGCAACATTAAACATCTCCAAAAAGGACTTGTTTCCAAAGTGGGCACACTGTTCCTGCTCAAAGATTTCCAGAGCCAAGAGCTTGCCAACTTCCCAGGCTGCCGTTTTTGGACAATTTCGAGGATCAGAAAAGCTTTTCGGTGGAGTGAGCCAAAGTGTCTCCTTGTATAGCTTTCCCAGGGTGGGCCTCCCTTGCAGGGAGCGCAGGGCTGGTGCTGTGTCCATGTGATACTCTTTATGGTTTTAAAGGCAGTTTTCACGTTTACCCAGTTTTCCTTTTCCCCAGATGAAACGCCCCCAGTGTACCCTCGTATCGTTTTCAGAGCCTTTGTTATGATCTTCTTTGAACTCTTCCTTATTGTCGCTGTTGCTTTTCTTTTCTAAGATTTTTTTTTTTCTTTTTTGGCCGTGGATCATTTTAAAGATCTTTATTGGATTTGTTACAAGATGGCTTCTGTTTTGTATTTTGTTTTTTTGGTCTAGAAGCATGGGGGATCTTAGCTCCCCACCCAGGGATCGAACTTGCACCCTCTACATTGGAAGGCAAAGTCTTAACCACTGGACCACCTGGGAAATCCACTGTTGCTTTTCAAATAAGACCTCCCCACATCCAGGCATTTTGACCCACACAAGATAGAGTGGGACCTTTTATTCCTGTCTCGTTACATAGAGAAAACCCTTCTGCAGTTTTTTTGGAAGGAATGGAGGGATCCCAAGTATAGACCTTAAATATACCTTTGATTTCATCTTGGACTCATCCTGCTCTTTGAGCCTGTGGACCTTAACTGTGTTAGCTGGCCCACCCTCCCGGCTGTTATTTTGCCAGTTTGATAAGCAAATGTGATCCTCTCGCAGCGGAAGAGGAGGCAGGCCTCAAGGCCAGGCCGAGGAAGCCCCTCCTGTATATCTTTATCTCATGACCCACTTGGTAAGTTCAGTTAGCCGTTGACAGATCAAATTCTAATATTTAATCAATACTGACTAATGAGTTGTCCTCGGAAAGTTCACATTAAAAAAAAAAAAATGGCCTTTGCACCCCAGGAGATGTTTACTAGAGAGGAGTTTTGGGCATCTTTTCCTGCATCTTAAAGAAGCAATTGCAAGTGAAAAAAAAAAAGAAGCAATTGCACTAGAGAGATTTCCTGTTGTAGGTGTTTTGTATAGCTTCTTACACGCCTGCTTCAAATGTATTATGAGCATTGGAAAGTCCCTGCGCTGGGTGTTTACTTTTAGTCATACTCTTCAAACTTTACGACTTGGGCGTGTAAGATTGTTTATGTGGCTAGGTCTTCTGCCTCTACTGCTGTTGACACTGATTTCTTACCTGCTTTTAGAATAGTGTCCCAGAGGTATTTGCTGTATATGCTTGACTGCATTTGATAGAAATACATTTCAGGTTGGCGCTGCAAAGTGCTCTGTAACCATATACAGAGCTAACTTACTAAGGATATGTTATTGCATTTCAGATGCTGAAATCTAATAATAGAAAAAGCAGTCTTTTGACAGGCTGTGCCTCTCTCTGATGCCCCTTCAATTTTATTTTTTTAAATTGCTAACTAAATGTCAGGAGCTTTGGCAGCAGCTTACCTAATTGAAAGCCGAGGATATTGGGGAGGCAATAAAAATGATAATGACCATGGTGCCTTTGGATGCATTTATTGAGGGATATTTTTAAGGTACCATTTAATGTTTAATCATAGATGTGATTCAGTTCAGTTCAGTCACTCAGTCGTGTCCAACTCTTTGCAACCCCATGAATCGCAGCACGCCAGGCCTCCCTGTCCATCACCAACTCCCGGAGTTCACTCAAACTCATGTCCATTGAGTCGGTGATGCCATCCAACCATCTCGTTCTCTGTCGTCCCCTTCTC
>NW_011494735.1:8716864-8737391 GCF_000754665.1 Bison bison bison | reverse complement strand
GTCCCCTTCTCACTCGACCACAGCCTCGTCTAACTCAATGAAACTAAGCCATGCCGTGTGGGGCCACTCAGGCAAAAACTGACCAGAGAGATGGGCCTGTCTGCTCAGATGTGATTATTATGTATAAACTACTAAACATTCTTGCTTTGAATTATTGGAAGTGCAAAGGCAGTAGTTTTGAAGATTGCTACAAAAACCTAGTTGATTAGATAAAAGATTAGCAGGTTTTAAAGTATATCAGCAATTTCCTTTTCTTATTGAATAGAGATGAGGAAGGGTGGTATCTTAGCTATAAATTAGAGGAATAAGCAGAATAAACATTGTAATCTTATGATTTCTTGAATAATGTAACTTTCTGAATAGTGTATTTTTATTTTGCTTTATAGAACCCAATTTGTGACTTCTTTAAAGACGCTGTCCATTTTTAAACCTTCTATATTTTAAAACTTCTATATCTTTCACTGGGACTTCCCTGGTGGCCTAGATGGTAAAGAATCTGTGGCAGTGCAAGAGTTGTTCAGTCACTCAGTCCTGTCCGGCTCTGGGACTCCCTGGACTGCAGCACGCCAGGCTTCCCTGTCATTCGGTATGTCCTGGAGTTTGCTCAAACTCATGTCCATTGAGTTGATGCAATGCAGGAAACACGAGGTCATTTCCTGGGTGAGGAAGATGCCCTGGAAAAGGGAATGGCTACCCACTCCAGTATTCTTGCCTGGAGAATCCCATGGACAGAGGAGCCTGGTGAGCTATAGTCCATGGGGTTGCCAAGAGTCAGACACGACTGAGCTACTAATACACTCATCTTTCACTGTGTGCTATATATATATAGCATAGTGTTTTTCTTCATGGCAGGTGCTCAGACTATTTTTAAAACATACATCCCATGATTTATTGGCTGTATGCTCATTTTTCAGAGAAAGCATTAGTTTATTTGCCTGGGCCAGTGCTTGAGTGGCCCTCAGACTCAGGGCCCATCCAGTACTGACGTGAATGAGGCCTTTACGCTCTTCACTTAGTCCTTTGCTGCCTTTTACTCCAGGAGAGGTCCTGATGAATGTGTGATGGAATTATGTCAAGGTTACCGTAGTAATCACATACTTACTTTCTTAAATTATGTGGTGCTTGGAGAACTTCAGTATATAATTCTCTTATCTTTGAAGTCCTGGCATCTTCAGCGACCCCCAGTAGCATGCCTACAGAGTGATGTCTGAGAGGATGACCATGGAGCCCAGCTCAGGTTGACCCAAGCATCATCAGGTTGGCAGGGGGCGGTTGTCAGTGGAGCTGCTTTTCTGGATCATGAGCAAGTTCATTTTGGGAAAGGATCTGCCTGCTCCATTGACAGATGGCAGTTTTTCCTCTATCAGTTGGTAGCACTGCTGCTGCTAAGTCGCTTCAGTCGTGTCCGACTCTGTGACCCCATAGACGGCAGCCCACCGGGCTCCTCCGTCCATGGGATTTTCCAGACAAAGAGTACTGGGGTAGGGTGCCATTGCCTTCTCCGGTTGGCAGCACTGGGAGGAGTCATTTCTACCTTGGCACAGGTGGATCTTGCCAATAGTCTAATTTTTTTTTTTAGAATTATTTTTTTTTTTATTGCTAGTACATAGAAATACAATACTTTTTTTTTATGGTTGCACTGGGCCTTCGTTGCTGCGCTCCGGCTTCCTTTAGATGCGGTGTGTGGGCTTCTCGTTGTGAAGCACAAGCTCTAGGGCACGAAGGCCAGTAGTTGCGTGAGGCGGTCTCAGTAGACGTGGCACTCAGGCTCTAGAGCACCGGCTCCAAAGTTGTGGCGCACGGGCTTAGTAGCCCCGTGGGCAAGTGGGATCTTCCTCAACCAGGGATTGAACCCATGTGCCCTGCATTGGCAGGGGTATTCTTAACCACTGGATCACCAGGGAAGTCCCAGTCTGACTAATTTTTAATTAACAGGCTATATTCCACCTGGAATGAATTTACTGAGATTGCCTTCTCTTATTTCCAAGTAAATGATTTCAGTAAACATCATGGTCTCCTTTGTTACAGCATTAACTTCAGTGAAGGCTATTTTAAAACATTTCTTGTGTGCTATGACTTACTGACTGTCAAGAACAAATGACACACAGTTACCTGTCCTAGGAGAAATCAGGTCCCAAGAAAAAGGAGGGTGAGGGGATTTTAAGTTCAAAACTGGTTCACAGAGAATGCCCATGCTTTCCTCTAAGCAGCTCAGTTGTAGATCATAGAAGGTTTTGAAATTCACAAAATGCTCACAAGTTTTTTATTTAGTATTTAGTTCATCTGTAATTATGAGTACGTAATTTGCCTTTTTTTTAAAGCTGTGATATTGACACTGTTTTATTTAAGAGGATGCAGCATCCGAGTTTTAAAACACATGACTGACTTAAGTGTCATTTCATAACCTGTATTGTTGTTAGTGATGGAAAAGAGGCTGGATTCTGCACAGGACAGAGGGCGTATCTAGTCTTCCATTGTGCTGGGAAGGCAGGGCTGGAGAAGAGCCCTGGACGTTCCACAGAGGAGAGGCCTCTCCTGAAGTGCTCGTCTTGGCCACTGTTACTGCTTTGTGTGGGCTCAGTTGTGTCCGATTCTTTGTGACCCCGTGGACTGTAGTCCACCAGGCTCCTCTGTTTGTGGAATTTTCCAGACTAGAATACTGGAGGGGTTGCCGTTTCCTACTTCAGGGGATCTTCCTGACCCAGGGATCGAACCCACATCTCTTGCGTCTCTGCACTAGTGGGCAGATTCTTTACCACTGATGCTACCTGTTAGTGCTTTAAAATTGTTTAATTATAAACAAAACAAAAGTTACTTCCTTAGGAACATACTTTTTAAGAATTATAAATTCCTTTATTCTTAACTAGAATCTCAAGTTAGTGGGGGAGGAAGAGATCTTGGGATATGTCTAGCAACAAAATTTCTGACACAGTGTTTACTGGAGGGAGTTATTTTTGAGGTTAATGGTGATATACATATATATGCATTTGACGGTCGTAGATAAGTATTTATGGGAATTTCAAGTACCTGCTGAGTACTTTGGGAGATGCGGGAGGGATATAAGACTAACAACTAGATACAGAGTTTAAGATCGTATGGGAAGGAGTAAGGTACAGCTCTAATGGGTACAGGGTTTCTTTTAGGGTTGATGAAACTAAATCTGGAACCTGGGGATGGTTGTACAGCCTTGTGACTATACTAACTTGTATAGTACACTTGTGACTATACATTGACTTGTATGCTTCAAATGGATGAATTTTATGGTATGTGAGTTATATCTTAATAAGGGTGTTTTAAAAAAAGATCTTATTAATGAATTTACAGTGAAGATTCCAGAATTGCCTTTGACTTCCTGCTTTCCTTTTTCCATTCTCCAGCTCTCTGAAAGTAGTTGAAATGAAAGACAAAGAAGACCAAACACTCTTCCCTTCTGTGGTGGGGACATGTGAGTGAGTGGCCCAGACCTGTACAGGGGAAGTCGTTTACACAAGCTGTGAGGCTGTGAGCTCAGAGATAAGAAAAACCAGGCCGAAGGCCCACTCGGCCAAAAACTGACCAGAAAAATGGGCCTGTCTGCTCCCTGGGAAATCTGAGATTTCCTGAAACTTGGTCCCATAATTTGTGGACAAAGCTAGGCTGTCAACTAAGTAGTGCAAAGTAAAAGTGAGATTGTGGCACAGGCAACAACATGGAGGAACCCTGATTACCGGGGGAAATACCAACAACCTCAGATGCACAGGTGACATCTCCCTAATGGCAGAAAGTGAAGAGGGACTGAAGAGCCTCTTGATGAAGGTGAAAGAAGAGTGGAAAAGCTGGCTTAAAACTCAGCATTCAGAAAACTAAGATCATGGCATCTGGTCCCATCACTTCATGGCAAGTACATGGGGAACAAGTACAGTCAGGGACAGATTTTATTTTATTTTATTGGGCTCCAAAATCACTGTGGACAGTGATTGCAGCCATGAAATGAAAAGACTTTTGCTCCTTGGAAGAAAAGCTATGACAAAGCTAGACAGCGTATTAAAAATAAAAAGCAGAGACATCACTTTGCTGACTAAGGTCCATAGTCCAAGCTATGGTTTTTCCGGTGGTCGTGTATGGATGTGAGAGTTGGACCGTAAAGAAGGCTGAGCGCCGAAGAATTGATGCTTTTGAACTGTGGTGTTGGAGACTCTTGAGAGTCCCTTAGACAGCAAGGAGATCAAACAGTCAATCCTAAAGGAAATCAGTTCTGAATATTCATTGGGAAGACTGATGCTGAAGCTCCAATACTTTTGGAGCCATTTGACGTGAAAAGCTGGCTCATTGGAAAAGACCCTGATGCTGGGTTTGATTGAGGGCAAGAAGAGAAGGGGGCAGCAGAGAATGAAATGGTTAGATAGTATTATCAACTCAATGGCCATGAGTTTGAGCAAACTCTGGGAGATAGTGAAGGACAGGAAAGCCTGGCATGCTGCAGTTCATGGGGTTGCAAAGAGTTGGACATGACTTAATGACTAAACAACAACATTAAGAGAAATATGCCAGTCACAGAAGGTCAAATACAATATGACTCCACCTCCATGAGGTACCTGCTGCTGCTGCTGCTGAGTCGCTTCAGTCGTGTCCGACTCTGTGCGACCCCATAGATGGCAGCCCACCAGGCTCCTCTGTCCCTGGGATTCTCCAGGCAAGAACACTGGTTGCCATTTCCTTCTCCAATGCATGAAAGTAAAAAGTGAAAGGGAAGTCGCCCAGTCGTGTCCGACCCTCAGCGACCCCGTGGACTGCAGCCTACCAGGCTCCTCCATCCATGGGATTTTCCGGGCAAAAGTACTGGAGCGGGGTGCCATTGCCTTCTCCGCATGAGGTACCTAGAGTTGTGAAATTCATAGACACAGCAAGTAGAACAGTGGTTGCCAGGGCCTGGGGAGTTAGTGTTTACTAGGTACAAAGTTTCAAGATGAAGAAATTGTGGAGATGGATGGTGATGATGGTTACACAACAATGTGAATGTGTTTAACTTCACTGACCATTTACAAATGGTTAGAATGGAAACTTCCCTGGTGGTCCAGTGATTAAGACTCCACACTTCCAATGCAGGGGCCATGGGTTTGATCCCTGGTTAGGGGACTAAGATTCTGCATGCCACATAGCTCCCTGCCTACCTACCAAAAAAAAAAATGTTATAATGTTATAAGTTATGTCTACCACAATAAAATGTTATGTCTACCACAATAAAAAAAAATAATAAACGTAAAATTACTTAGAGGAAAAAGGGGACAAGGTATTTGGATTCTTTACTAGACTGGACACCTTTTTTGGTGGCCTTGCTTCTGCTGCTGTCGCACGCGCACTGTGTGTGTGTGTGTGTGTGTGTGTGTGTGTGTGTATGAGAGACAGTGCTTAGTGAGGCCTCTAACCTGCTCCACCTTCTTTCCCGTCCTTCCACCAGTCACTCATGGAGCGTTGCCTGTGTTCCAGAAACTGGGCTGGGCACTGGGGAAAGAGGCATTTATAATGTAGGAGGTTGGGAAAGATGCATTTGCTTTTTTCCAGAAAAGATTGTGACATTGTGTTGTGCTCATCTATGGTTCGAAGTGTGGGTGGCACTATTTAGGTATTACTTGGGCTGGGGGATAGGATGGGCGGGAGTGACAGTGAGATGTCTGGAAACCTAATTTAAAGTAGTAAAATCAACATGTGACTGAAAGTTGATACTTGCAGATGAACTCTTTGATGTGTTTCTCAAGAAGAGTAATATGACTTTGTATATAACTTAAAAATTCTTTATGGAAGAAAGAATTCCTTATGGTGCTAGAGGAGCCACCAGGATAAGGATGAGACAATCTATTTAATGGCTACTGTTTCCTGAGACAGCAGAAGAAAGACACAGCTAATTTCTTAAGGAACTGTGGAGGAGACTAAAGTACAAATGTGAAGCAGATCATATTTACAGAGTGTCTTAGTCTGTTCACATGCTATAACAAAATACAATAACAATATATAACAATATTTTTGTTGTGTCCTCATATTGCAGAAGGGGTGAGGGAGCTGTCTAGGGGTCTCTTTTATAAGGGCACTAATCTCATTCATGAGGGCTCCACCCTCATGATTAACCAACAACTCCAGCACTACCTCCTAATAGCATGACTTTGGAGATGCAGTCAGTCTAGTACAGAACAGTATATAAGTAACTGACAATTAATTTATTAAGGACAAATTAAACAAGAGGAGAAGCATGAAAGTCAGGTGGGCCAGGGACCACAACCTCTAGCTAGGAAAATCCAGTTTCAAAACACATTTAATGTTTTAAGAGAGAGATAGGTTGCAGAGGCAGCCCTCATCTCTTAAATAGATTCTTTACTAGGGGGGAGGTGGAGTAGAGGTGAAGTGGGGCAAGGATGTGATATTTTTGGAACAGTTTGAGATACTAAGTAAGTAACTTCCTGATAAGATTAATTTCCTCCTAAGTTAAATCTGCAGCGTGGTCATGCTCTTACTAATGAAAAAGTCAAGTGGATAAGCTGGAATGATCTGGCTTCCTAGCTGTTGTGCTCAGTTCTGAGGTGTGTACTGAGCACACTTGAAAGAGTTGGCTTTGGGATAAGGGAGGGAATCTGTTTTTGTGGAATACCATATTTTTTTTCTTAGAAACTTTTTTTTATTGAAGTATAGTTGATTTACAACGTTGTGTTAATTTCTGTTGTACGGCAAAGTGATTCACTTATTCATGTACATCCATTCTTTTTAATATTCCTATCCATTGTGGTTTATCACAGAATAGTGAAGATAGTTCCCTGTGCTGCACAGTAGGACCTTGTTGCTTATCCATTCTATATCTACTACTTTGCATCTGCTGACCTCAAATTCCTTAGCGTACTTGGTTTTGATTTGAGATTTGTTTGTGAATTTCACAGTAAAAGTAAGTCATAGTCTTTTCCTGTCCTGTCAGTTTTCCACTGTGTACGCGTGGCAGGGTAAGGGAGTGGTTTGCGACAACTCAGAGTATAGCAAAATTTAAAAGGAAGTTTAGAAAAATCAAATACTAAGAATTATTATCCTAATGTGGCTGGAAACAAGTCCTCTGCTTTTTTTTTTTTCCCCCAGAAAAAAAACTAGAAAATAATTAGATTAGTGATACCTCTTTCTTTCTATGTGCTCACGTTCCATTCCTGTTAACCAGTTACATTTAGAAGGCATTGTAATAATTGTAATAGGCAGTTTTGGAATTTATCCCTGGTAGCTCAGAGGGTAAAGAATCTGCCTGCTATGCCAGAGGCCCAGGTTCGATCCCTGGGTTGGGAAGTTCCCCTGGAGAAGGAAATGGCAACCCACTTCAGTGTTCTTGCCTGGAAAATTCCATGGGCAGTGGAGCCTGGCAGGCTGTGGTCCATGGGGTCACAAAGAGTTGGACAGGACTAAGCGACTGACACTTTGACATTTTCACTTTAATTTTTCTTAATTTTTTTTTATTTAAAAAAATGTGAACCATTTTTTTAAGTCTTTATTGAATTTGTTACAGTATTGCTTCTGTTTTATGTTTTATTGGCCCCCAGGCATGTGGCGTCTTAGCTCCCTGAGCAGGGATTGAAACTCTGTGCCCTGCATTGGAAGGCAAAGTGTTAACCCTTGAACCAGCAGGGAGGTCCCCGTAATAGGCATTTTAAAGGAAACTAATAAAATGCTATCTCATTTTGTTTAAAGCTGTGAATACTAAAGAGTTTGTGTTGGCCTATATTGTGAGAAAACTGCTGCCTGAACCTGGCTTGGTGCTGTCAGCTCTGGGGGACAAAGGCTAAGACTTTGTCATTATTCTGCTTTCTTGATCTTTAAGGAGTAGGTCACAAATATATGTGTATTTAAAAAATAGGCGGTGACATTATCATTTGTTTTTCCTCATAAAGGCTAGGGAATTTCTTTTTACAATAGATTTTCCCCAATGACTAAAATAACATATACTCAATGCAGACAACTTGGAAGTAGACAAAAATAGAAAAGTTTCTGGAAAACCTCACCCTTTCAGGGAAACGACTGACTTTATTTTGTAGTAGTCTGCGTTCCTGCTGACTTGCCTTTTTCTCATCTCAGCAGATCTTTCTGGTTTGGAATCTCCTTTGTGGAGGGCTTGTCAAGGACACAGCTGTCCTTTCTGCCTCCACTCTGGTCTCTTGAGTTTGGAGGACTTGGAAGGCAATCACCTGGCTTTCTCACCCCATCCACTCCCTGTCTTTCAAATTGTTAAAATGCTGAAATCCGTAAACTGGTTAATGGAACATCCTTGGTGGCCCCATACTTGTGAACATGTGTCACCAGGGCTTGTGTCTGAGACTGAGGCTTGACAGTCGGAACGCATCTTGCTAAGGAAAAAGACCCCTTGTGCAGGAGGCACTGGGTCCAGACTCTGCCCCACTTCTCAGTTGAACTGTGTATGGTGTGAGAATCATTCAGTCGTGTCCAGCTCTTTGCGACCCTGTGGACTGTAGCCCACCAGCCTCTTCTGTCTATGGAATTTACAGGCAAGAATACCAGAGTAGGTTGCCGTTCCCTTCTCCAGGGGATCTTCCTGACCCAGCAATGGAACCTGGGTCTCCTGCATTGCAGGCAGATTCTTTACCATCGGAACCACCAAGGAAGGCCTCTCAATCAAACTGTAGCTGCGACTGAAAAAATTGTACAACTTGAAAGTTGAGAATTATGTTTTATTTGGTGGTATTCTGAGGACTTAAGCCTGGGAGACAGCCTCTCAGAATAGGCCTGCGGGACTGCTCTGGAGAGGTAAGGGAGGGACCAGGATATGTAGGAGGTTTTGCAAAGGAAAAAAAAAACAAACTCAGGTAGTCAGAATACCAAAAGATTACTCTTGAGAATTCCCTGGTTCCAGTGTTTTAAGAATCCGCCTTCCAGTGCCTAGGACACAGGTTCAATCCTTGATCCAATAAGACCCCACATGCTGCGGAACAACTAAGCCTCTGCACAACTACTGAACCTATGCTTTAGCACCCACAAGCTGCAACAAGAGAAGCCACCTTAATAAGCTGCGCACTGAACTGAACTGAAGTGCTAAGGAGGAAAGCATGGAAAGGGAGATATGGGGGGGGTGTGTGTGTGTGTATATACACTGGTAGAGAAGGAACATTGACTTATTTAGCTTGTAACGTAGCTGTGTATAATTTCACTATGTAATGAGTCTTTAAAATTTTTTCTTTTGCGTATTTTATTTATGTGTATTTGGCTCTGCTGGGTGGTCTTCGTTGCTGTGTGGGCTTTTCTCTAGTTGGAGCGGGAGCTGCTTTCTAGTTGCGGTGTGAGGGTTCCTCTTGTCGCGGAGCACAGGCTCAATAATTTTGGCACACAGGCTTAGTTGTTCACTGGTATGTGGGATCTTCCAGGATCAAGGATCCAACCGGGGTCTCCTGCATTGGCAGGCAAGTTCTTTAGGATGAGCCACCAGGGAAGCCTTGTAATGCGTCTTTATGCTCCAGCTGGAGGCAAGTACTCACCCCTCTGTTGAATAGGACTTCCTCTCTGTCCCTGGAATGCTGTTTCTGGGAGGATGTAGGTTCTGAATATTGCCTGGCTGGAAATGAGGGCTCCACAACAAGGTTTGGCGTTTGAGAGGGGTGTGTGTGTGTCATAAAACTCAAAGTTTTAAATAGAAACTGGAGGGGCCACTTTCTTGGAAAAAGTGCCCAGTGCTAGAAGCAGTAATGACGTAAGTGCCAGAATTGGAGCGGAGACGTAATCTTGGCACACTGCCCCCCCCACCCCCCAATCTTTCCCACACTGGTACTTCTCTTTTTCACATACTGCAGATTCTGTCCTTCTCCTTCTTACATCCCTTGAGGCCATTTTGGAGAAAGAAGTTTTTAAGGGACGAACTACAGTTAGCATATGTGACAAGTGATAAAGGCCGCCTTGTGTGATAATCTATTGTATCAATAGGTAAAAGGAAGAAGCTTTTCGAAGAATAATCAGGTTTCTAAAAATGTACATGGATAAAGGAAAGAGGATAAGAGATCTACTGAAGATGTGGTGTGTGCTGATTGATGAGAAAAAAAAATAGCTTTCCTAAACGCCGGCCATATCTTGTTTAGTGGCTAAGTGTGGGTCTTAGAAAGTACGGAACTCCATTCCAAAGTGCAGGCTTGTTCAGTGTGGTTTGTACGTGCAATTTCTCATTACTTCTCAGTGATGCTTTTTAGTTTAAGAAATATGGATTCCATTACTGGTTTTAAAAGTTATACTTCAGAAACTTTGCTGATGGCTACTCCTAATTATTTGAATTTTCTGTGCAGTGTGGGTACCTCAGTATTAACAGTGGTCACCAAAACATTTTAATACTAGGGCTCAGACTTCTCTGGGCTTCCCTGGTACCTCAGTCAGTAAAGAATCTGCGTACAGTACGGGAGACCTGGGTTCGATCCCTGAGTTGGGAAGTTCCCCTGGAGAAGAAAGTGGCAACCCACTCCAATATTCTTGCCTGGAAAATCTCATGGACAGACGTGCCTGATGGACTACAATCCATGGGGTCGCAAGAGTCAGACACAACTTAGCAACTAAACCACCAGACTTCCCTGGTGGTGCAGTGGATAAAAATCTGCCTGCCAATGCAGGGGAAAACAGGTTCGATCTCTGGTCCAGAAGCAGTTAAACCCGTGCCCCACAACTGCTGAACCTGTGCCCTAGACCCTGCGAGCCACAACTACTGAAGCCCATGCACCCTAGAGCCTGTGTTCTGCAAGAAGAGAAGGCACTGCAATGAGATGCCTGCACACCACAACTAGAGAACGCCCAAGTGCAGCCAGACCCAGCGCAACCAAAATTTAAAAGTAGGCCTCCACTAGAAAATCCTAGAAACCACCCCTGCTTAAAAAATCAGAGATCCAGAATTAAAAGGTACAGGGGTTGCTGTTGGTTAAGGTATTTTGTGGCCTAAACTATCTTCTAAAATCAGAAAAGCAATGAAGTATTGTGGAAAGTTTAGAATTTGCATGGGTCTGGGTTAGAATATCAGCTCCTCTTTCAACCAGTTATGAAACGATTTGGGCAGATTAGTCTCCGCATCTCAGTTTTCTCACATGTGAAATTATTATCTCACAGAGTTGTCGTTATGGTGATTAAATGGCATCTATATGTGTTTGGTACAAAGTTGATGCTAATGGCTTTTAAAAAAATGTTTAAATGTTTGTTTATTTTGCGATGCTGGGTCTTGCAGCACTTGGGATCTGTGATCTTTAGTTGTGGGATGCGAACTCCTAGCTGTAGGATCTAGTTCCCTGGCCAGGAGATCAATTACAATATTGATTTTGAGAGCCCCAGTCAGACTGCCTGATTGACAGACATTACTTTTTAATGTTAGATTTTCATGTAATAATTAATCACTAACTAGTAATAATAGTAATAATAATGATGATGGTAACCGGGCATTATTATAAGGTGCTTTTGTGTGTGCTATTTTGGTTACTCTGAACAGGGACTACTTGAGAGCAAGTATTTGTATTATGTTCATTTTGCTGACAAGAAACTGAGGTTTTGTGAGATTAAGAGATTTAGAAAGTAAGGAAAGAAAAATGTTACCTTAAAAGATCACTTTTTATTGATTAAGATAACATCTGAGTTGAAAAGTCATGGGAGATTGCTTTCATAAGATAGTGTTTTGAAGCAATTCAGCCTTTTGCAGGGCAGAAGCCGAGACCTCCTGCGGCTGTAACATGGAACCACTGTTCGTTTCACAAATAAGTACTGGGCCCTTTGAAATCCGAATGAATGGAATCCTAAAGGTCTGGTGTATTGACGCCACCTTCCTGAAAATTCCCAGAAAGTGTGTAACTTTACTTTGCTGTCAACAGATCTGTTCACCTGGGGAACTGGATTCCTGCTGATTACTCTCAGTTCCCGCTGGAATGAGAGTCCAGCCTGAAACCTCTGTTTTGCAGGGAAGGAAATAGGTTGGAAAACCACAACAGATAGGTCTGCCCAGGGTGTCTGGTGATCAAGCTGAACTGTGCTTTATTTCTTTTTTCTGATTTTTATTTATTTATTTTTGGCTGTGCTGGGTCTTTATTACTCTGCAGCCTTTTTCTCTAGTTGCGATAAGTAGAGGGTAACCTCTAGTTATGGTGATCAGGCTTCTCGTTGCGGTGGCCTCTTTTGTTTTGGAGCATGGACTCTAGAGCTCTCAGGCTGCGGCAGTTGCCGCTCCCAGGCTCTAGAACACAGCCTCAGTAGTTGTGGTGCTTAGTTGCTCCTTGGCATCTTCCCAGATCAGTGATTGAACCTGCATTGGCAGGTGGGTTCCTTACTGCTGAGCCACCAGGGAAGCCCTGAAATGTGCATGATTTCTGTCACTTTCTCTCTTCCTGTGGGATTTCTGATGATGAGGCTCACCGGGCAGCTGGGAATTTGTGGTGAATCAGCAGTTGCCTGTCATTAAATTTAGAACTCTTAATACCCTCCATACTCCAGCTACCCACAAATGAAAAATATAAAGTTCTAGAATGTGACATTCTCTCCTCATGCTTACATTTGTGCTTATTTCTCTGTTTGGATGCCAGCATTTTAGTGAATTCATAGAGAAGTTGTATTGATCTCAGAGTGTTATGAAAATAAGTCCAAATGGACATGACAAACCCTAGATAAGAACCTTGATTGGATCAAAAACAGCTATAAACGATATTTGTGGGACAAATAAGTAACTCTGAATATGGACTTGATACTGGATAATATGAAATTATTGATTTTCTTAGGTATGATAATAAGGATGTTTTGATTATGCGGCAGAATGGCCTTATTCTTGAGAGATTCATGCTTAAGTATGAAGGGGTAGGATGTCATCATGTCCGCAGTTCAGAGATGATTCTGCAAAAAGTGAAACTCACTCCCTACACAGAAGGGTGAGATTAAACTCACCGAGGGCAGGGTTTGCACCAGAACCAGTACCTGAACATGTAACTGCACAGTGAGTATCTGCCAGTGGGAATTCCTTACAGAGAAACCAGCCTGCACAGCCAGCCACCTCTGTCCCTTCCCCCGTACTGAGCTCCTCCAGGTCTTTGAATCTTCCCCCAAGCACCTTGCACAGTGCTGGCTCTCATTAATCTCTGTTGAAGGAATGGGGAAAATGCTGAACCAGAAAGAACAGCAGTGGCCACCTGAAACTGGGTTACTTTTTCCTTGCAGACATGGGGACCTGCAGAAATGCAAGGATGAGGGGGAAATCTGTCTAGTTCTTGGGGGTTGTTTTCAGGGAAGTGAGGCTGAGTTATTAATAGTAACAGATCTGAAGAAGGAGCTGCAGGGCACTGGGTGATACAGCTGAAAACCCCAAGTATTTGTGCAGAAAATAAGCAGGTGCCATTGTGCATCATGAAAGCTGAGCTTTCTGGAACGTCCCATCCTTAACTTTGGAATTTGGTTTGGTCTTAGGCTGAGCTAGTTTTTTAAGTTTTACAAGCCTAGGGTAAATCTACAGCTGCTCTCAGGTTTTGAAACACATTTAAGCCCCTTGTTGGGTGGTATTGAGAATGGAAGGAAAACTTGGCATTTTGTCCAGATTGATTGCTGATTGTTCATACGTGTTTTACAAGATATGCAGTGAGAAAATCTAGGCCGTAGTCAACTTTCTTCCCCAAGTGCTAAGCACTTGATTATGGTATTCAGGCATTGAATGGAATTAGTTACAGAATGCCTAATGTCAATTGTGTATTTTATGTTTTAGGATGAAAGAAATGGGACTCAAAAGAGGGAAAACAACTTTTTTACTTGTTACAAATTTGAAATCTATTTTTCTTCTTTCTCTAACTACTGAGAAATCAAAGTAGTTAACTGAAACAGACTCTAAAAATACTCTTTAGCAGCATGCTAAAGTATTCTTTCTTTGTCTAAAATTAGCTGATTTGAGCTGGGCGCTCTGGTTTTCAAAAGCCTTCCAGTAGATTCTCCAGCTCCTCCTCCCTGGTTTTAAGAGCTCTCCATAACGAGTTTGATGGGGAAGCAGAATTTACAAACGCCCGAGGCGGGTTCTGGCTTAGATCTCACCTCCTCCGGGAAGCCGTCCTGAGGTTTTCCTCTCCTGCACTCATTTCTGACGGCTCTGACACTGTAACCTCCACTATACCCCTTTTCCTGTCCCAACCTGCCCTGAAGGGCACACCCTGTGCCCTGCTCACTGTCATCAGTGCCTCACACAGCTGTTGGTTAAATATTTAGTGAAAATGTTCGTCGCTCAGTTGTGTCTAATTCTTTGTGACCCATGGACAGAAGCCCACCAGGCTCCTCTGTCGATGGAATTCTCCAGGCAAGAATACTGGAGTGGGTACCTATTCCCTTCTCAGGGGATATTCCCCAGCTCAGGGATTGAACCCAGGTCTCTTGCATTGCAGGCAGATTCTTTACTGTCTGAGCCACCAGTAGGCTCTCAAATATTTAGGTGCTGAACAGGTACTTGTTGAATGCTAAAATTGGTCCATTGGCTAAGTATATAGAAAGTATTTGTTGGCAGTCTTGACAAAGAGTCTTATCAAGAAGGAAGTGGGGACAGAAAAGAGAGTGGGAGAGAAACTAGTTGAAATGGGAGTGTCTCAGACATGTTGACAAGGTCAGGATGTGGTAGGAGAAGGCCTCTGCCTGGAAGAGGGGTGTGGCAGAGACAGCTACTGCTTGCCCCTCCTCCTCTGCCTGAGCCCTCTAGATGGCTTTGGACAGAAGTAAGGTGTGTTTTGTTTTTAAAACAATGTGCTTTCAAAAATACCTTTTACCTGCTTTGATTGGGAAATGACATTTATTTTTATGAAAATATGTGTACTTAGTAAACAGATTCCATTTGTTAAGTATCTGGAAATGTTTTTTAGTTGGCGTGTGGGATGTGTTTGTATTTTCTATCACTAGTTCCTTGAGAGGCTTCCCTGGTGGCTCAGACAGTAAAGAATCTGAGAATCTGCCTGCAGTGCAGGAGTGAGTGAGTGAAGTCAGTCCTGTCCGACTCTTTGTGACCCCCCTGGACTGTAGCCCACCAGGTTCCTCCATCCATGGGATTCTCCAGGCAAAAATACTGGAGTGGGTTGCCATTTCCTTCTCCAGGGGATCTTCCCAACCCAGGGATCGAACCCAGGTCTCCTGCGTTGCAGGCAGATGCTTTAACCTCTGAGCCACCAGGGAAGCAATGCAGGAGACCTGGGTTCAGTCCCTGGGTTGGGAAGATCCCCTGGAGGAGGGCATGGCAACCCACTCCAGTATTCATGCCTGGAGAAAATCCCCACGGACAGAGGAGCCTGGTGGGCTGTAGTCCATTTCAGTTCAGTCGCTCAGTTGTATCTGAATCTTTGTGACGCCATGGACTGCAGCAAGACACCCTTCCCTGTCCATCGCCAACTCCTAGAGTTTACTCAAACTCATGTCCATCGAGTCGGTGATGCCATCCAACCATCTCATCCTCTGACGTCCCCTTTTCCTCCGGCCTTCAGTCTTTCCCTGCATCAGGGTCTTTTCCAATGATTCAGTTCTTCACATCAGGTGGCCAAAGTATTGGAGTTTCAGCTTCAGCATCAGTCCTTCCAATGAGACAATGAGATTTGTGTTGAACTCTTTGCAGTCTCATGGATTATAGCCTTTTTCACACTGAGAACGCTATGAACAGTATGAAAAGGGCTATAGTCGGTGGGGTCGCAAAGGGCTATAGTCTGTGGGGTCGCAAAGGGTCAGTCATGCCAGTGACTACGCACAGCACAGTTCCTTGAGACAAGGGGGTTATAACTTCTATTTTAGGCCAATAGAATTTCTGTCTTAGACATGTTCCCATTTTACAGGACCAGACTTCATCCCATTGAGTTCTGAATCAGTTGAGAAGACCAGATTGAGAAGGATAGAGACCAAAATTTACCTTTACTCCTGGTTTGGAGCTGATACGGATAATGTAGCTTATCCCTGTGGGCAAGGGGCCTTCCTGAGGCTGACCTCCTGTGCTGTACTGGTGAAGACCCCCCTACAGGGTCAGAGCAGGATGCTGGCCCCCAGTGAGGACAGAGGGAGGGGCTGACTGTGCACGCATGCCCACTTTCTCCTTCCAGACTCACTGCTCCCCCTTCTGACAGGGTAGAGAGAGGATGCCTTCTCTCCCTTTTAAGTGATAAGAAAACGACACCTGGAAAGGTTTTGTACTTTCTTAAAGTCACCCAGCTAGTTGGCAACAGATTTTTCTCCTGGACTCTAGAGGTCATTTGGTACACATAGAAAGGACATGGTTTGGGAACTGGCCAGGATTTGTGTTTACATGCTACCTCTGTGACCTTTGCCTGGGTTTATGCATCTGTACAGTGGGGTTAAACTTTCTACCTCAGGGCTTTTGAGGGTTCCATGAGCTCTAACCCGTGTTTAGTAAGCTGGCCAGTGTTCTGTTTCTTTAAATGAGCATCACACGCATCAGCCTGCAAGACTGGGTCATTTATCAATCCTCCAGTTCATTTTTTTCTTTTTTAAATCTGGCATGGAGCCTCAGAAAACTTGGTGATTGGGGGATTTTGATGTTTTAGAAGGAAAAAAAAAAATGTCCCTAACTTCCTTATGTCCTAAATTGAAAGAAATATACATGTCCCACTCACCCTAGAAAAACTTGCTTCATACCTAGAATTGACTTTATATATAGTCAGGAGTTGAAAGTGGCCTATTTAACTTTGGGAAGCCAGCATCTTTATTTTGGCTGCACTGCATGGCTTGTGGGATTTTAGTTCCCCAACCAGGGATTGAACCCGGACCCTTAGCAGTGAAAGCCTGGAGTCCTAATCACTGGACCTCCAGGGCATTCAGCTAACATCTTTCAAATCTAAATATTCACGTTTCTTTTCTAGGACTTTCTTTAAGTAGCTGTTTGAAGAGTTTTGTTTTGTTCGGTGTTGGGGTGGGCTAGGGGGTGATGCACACATCAGTGGCCCGAGTGAAGGGGTGAAAAGGTGAAGCAATCTTTGTGCCAGGGGTCTGGCCCAGAGCTTGTACATTGTGATATGGTGTGGTCGCTGTCTTCAGGTCTCCTTAGACAGATGAAGCAGTTCCCTGTGCCCTCTGGGACACTGTTGTTTCAGGCGGTGCCCCACGTGGGGGCAAGGATGCAGCTCTAAGCCGGCCCATATCCTGTGTTGAATACTGGCATTGACCCTCCGCTTTGAGTGTCTGCTGTTTCTTCCTGTCCAGATCTTCAGTTTAGTGAGGTCCACACAACTTTGATCCACATGTTTGTTTCAGACCCCTAATGCCAGCACATTCATTAAATTCAGTTTCTCTTCTTTCTTCCCCTTCAAATCAAGCCTTTTACTTTATAGTCCACACCTCCTAGCTGAGCAGCACCTCCACCCGCCCTTGCCTCCCCCATCTGGCTCCGGGTGTGGGGGTGGCTGGGCGGCCAGGCTGCTGACCCCTAGCCCTGAGGAAAGGTGGGGCGGGAGGGCGCTTCCTCCAGGCCTTGGACTTCCTGTGCTCACAGGGAGGAAAGCGGAGCCAGAGGGTGTGTGAGCCCTCAGGTCTTGGAAGTGACAGAAACATTCCTGCACAACAAAGAAAATCCAAGTTGCTTGTGAATTACCCCCCACTGCCAATGGCTATTCAGTTTCCAGGGCGACTGGAATGTGGCTTTTATTTATAAATTGGACTAATAGGGTGATGTTTAAAAAGCTACTTTTCCTTTCCTTTGGTCAGTCCTTCGCAATAGCAGGTTGTGGTGGTGGTTGTTTTTTAAATAGCTGGAAGAAGCCTTCTTTATTTTGCAGACCGCAGTGCCTTATTTTCACCTAGATCTCTGGTTTGCTGTCTTCAGGCAGCTTCCCTACTTCGACCTCTGCAAGTGCATTTGGCTGCAGGCGTGAGCTCAGTTGCTTTAGTGCCTCTCTTCTCAGTGTCAGAGTTATCTCCCCGGGGGTGGCTCGCCTGCCAGGAGTGGCTGGCACATCAGAGTTTGTTCAGTTGCTCTGCCAGGGTGCTGGATTACATTGTGTTTACTGTTTCCTTGGCTGTTTTTTAAATTTTTTTAAAATACATGAACGTCTCCCCCATCCCCCACTAGATTTTACTCCCCACCTCCACCCCTGGAAGAATCCCATGGACGGGGGAGCCTCACAGACTACAGTCCATGGGGTCACAAAGAGTCAGACAACGATGGAGCAACTAACATTTTCAACACACTTTCCACCCCAATTAACAGTCATACAGACCAGAGAAGTTTTTGAAAATTTTGTCAAAATTTTGTACAGAAAGAGAATTAAAGCCTTAAATCTTACCAATCAAACATAAACACTTAACATTTTGAAATATTTCCTTCTTGTCTTCAGGCACATGGCTTGTTACGTTGGATATGCGGTTTCTCCTGATTTTTTTCTTTTGTTTTGTCTTCCATTAATATCTCTCTGTAAGCATCATGTTAAGAGCTTCTCTATGGTCTACTCTTAAGGTATATGAGCGCATTTAACCATTTCCCTAACACTGGGCATGTAGTTTGTGATTTTTAACTAATTTTCTGTAGACTCAGCCAGGTGAGCAGTGCCCCTGGTAATTGCTAGTTGTGTTAGTACCTCACCCTCCAAAATAGGTTGTGTATCAACCGCCTCCCCCTCTGGAAGCTAGTGACGCACAAACCTGATGGTCTGTCCACGAGCTTTCACCTCCTCCACGGTCCCTTCCCTCCTTCTCCTCCTTTCTTGGCTGAATGGGCTTTGAGTCAGACAGACCTCCTGTGACCTCAGGCCCTGCACTAACTGCATGCCCTCGCCATGTGAATTCTTCGAAACCTCCATTTTCCTATTTGCAGAATAGGGATAAGAATGAGTCCTCAAAACAAGTTATTATAAATGAGTTCTGAGTCGGGTGTGAAGGGTGTGGTGGGGGGGGGTCTGACCTGGGTGATGCAGCTGCCACCACCTCCAGCAGCCTTCCAGGGTTTCAGGTTGGCTAATTTTGCCCATCTGGTTTTGGAATAAGAACAGAGAGAATAGGGAAGCAAAATGGGGGAGGTGTATTGAGATTTTTCTTCCCGTTCTCAGTATAAGGGCTTCCCTGATAGCTCAGTTGGTAAAGAATCCGCCTACAATGCAAGAGACCCCGGTTTGATTCCTGGGTAGGGAACATCCCCTGGAGAAGGGACTGTCTAATCCACTCCAGTATTCTGGCCTGGAGAATTCCATGAACTGTATAGTCCATGGAGTTGCAAAGAGTTGGACACGACTGAGTGATAAAGTTAAAGTGTTTGTTTCAGCACTGCCTGAACCCTCAGAGCAGGGTGTCTGGGATCCCTGGCTGGGCTCGTGGGGTGGGAAGCATGGGCCAGGGTCGCCAGGCCCTTGCCTATTCTCCTGGCAGGGGTCTACCTTCCTAGTCTCTCCCCTTCTGGTCTTTCTGTTGGTGTCTCCCAACTCACCCCAAGCCTTGAGGTTCTTGTGATGACCTTGATGTTTCTCAGCTTATCCACAACCAAGCAGGAGGGCAAGGAGCAATTCCTGTGCAAAAGAGTATCTTTAGAAATTGCTGGAACTTCGCTGGTGGTCCAGTGGTTAAGAATCCTCCTGTAAATGGGGACCGTGGGTTTGATCCCTGGTCTGGGCAGATGCTGCAGGGCATGTAAGCCCATGTGCTACAACTACTGATCCCCTGCTCCAAAACAAGAGAAGCCACCGCGATGAGAAACCTGAGCACTGCAGCTAGAGAGCAGGCCCCGCTCACCGCGGCTGGAGAAAGCCTGCACACGGTAATGAGAACCCAGCACAGCCAAAATATAAATAAGTAAATTTAAAAGAAGATGGCTCATGTGAGACTCTTTAAGGTACTTATCTCCCAGATTTTTTTATGAATTGCTCTAACTTTTCTTTTAATTCCTCCAGAGTACTGTCACCTCCTTGGTAGGAAGGAGGAAGGTGATTCCTCAGAGAAAACCAATACATGGGCAGTTAAGGTGGAGCTGAATCTGTAAATATCCTTCATGTGCCCGTTTTCTGCACAGATCATTGTCCTTCTGAGAGTGGAGGGCGTCATGTATTGCTCGTGAAGAATACACAGAGAAGAATGAGGCCTTGTACATTTGGTACTTCAGCCGTGCCTTTTAAGGGCTCTGAAGAGGCTTAATCAGAAGGACCATCTTGAGTGCAGTGGAGCATGGAGGGGAGGAGAATTCAGGCCGAGGCAGTGGATTGCATTAATAGGAGCATGGGTGATATGAAACAGCTTAACTCCGCATGGGCTCCTTCAGACTCTCCACTTGCATGTTAAAAAATTGTTCAGAGTCTGGGGAATTCCCTGGTGGTGCAGTGTGCAGTGGTTAAGACTCTGTACTTCCATTGCAAGGGGCACAGGTTCAGTCGCTGGTCGGGGAGCTAAGATCCCACATGCTCCGTGTACCACGAGGCAGGCTCCCCGCTGTGCGCCACCCCCTCCCCCCCGCAAAAAAAATGTTCAGTCTGGACATGTGACTTGGAAGGACTGCCAGTTCTCTCCCTGTACCTGTGGTGCCATCTCCGCACCTCGGTTGGTTGAGAGTGAGCTATGCAAATATGTTTTTAACTGGTGCTTTAGC
>NW_011494735.1:8713788-8716764 GCF_000754665.1 Bison bison bison | reverse complement strand
TGCACTGAGTAAGAACTGAAGATGTACAAATCCACCCCTTCCAGGAGCTGTATGTGACTGTCTCTCTGGACATTATCAACTTGAAGAAGGTGTCGTCATCTACATTTTTCAGCTCTATGTCACCTGAAAATGGAGAACCTAAGTTGCTTTTTAATTCTCCTATTATACTATGACGGCAGCTTAGACTCCTTACGATAATTGGCAGGGAAGAAGATACCAAGCTTGCATCTCACAGTTTTCCTTGGAGTGCTTGTCTACAGACATTTCTTATTTGCTTGGGACTGTCCGTCTTCTGTTCAAATTTGCTTTCAGCTGGCAGGTGAAATTTGTTTTCAGGGTGACAGCCCCGTTGGTTTGCAGTCCGTGCCCCTGGTTTTCTGATTCCTGCTGTTGGCGGAGCTGGAGCCTGGAGTTGCCCATATGGGCTCCACCTGCCTCCTCCCTGCCTGCTGCCATGTTCCTTTGTGCTTCCTGTCTGGTGCCCCTCCAAATGAGCCTGCTCATTTCCTTTCTCCGGAACCTCCCCTTATTGCCAGGGTTCAAAGGTTTCATCAAGGATACGGTGGTCACCAGACCTGACCTCCAAACTCTGACCTTTGAGTCTCTAGTATCCTTGGGGTAATCTCAATCAGGGGACTGTGGCCACAGCTGTAATTGCTGCTGAAGGAGATGGACGGCTGTCAGATGACCTCTAGAGTCTTGAGCAGTGACAGGTTTTAATCTAAAATTTAGGGCAGATGCTCTGTCATGTTCCCCATTGTAGCGTCTTGTCTCTTTTCCCTCTTGGTTTCTTGGCCACCTCTGATATGTATTTTTCCCATTAATTTTCCTACTGCCCAGTGGACTTTGTAAGCATTGTATTTGATTAGGGTGGTGGTGTAGATGGTACAAAATCTTAGAAAAGTTACTGCTGAAAGGGACTATGATCCAGTGCTCTCTTAATCATCAAGGAAACCGAGTTTTTGAGGCCATGCCTTCTTTTGGAAACCTGAGTCCCTTCTGATGGAGACCTCAGAGAAATGGGCTTCCCAGTGGATTGGGCCAGGGCAGGAGTGCTGGCTCATCTAGGGCCACATTCTTTTTGTAATGATCACAGCTGATTAGCAGGATTTGGTTGTGCTTGGCTCTGAGGCCTCTCATAATCTCTCCTTGCTTTGTTGCCTTAGAATTTAAAGAAAGTTAAGCCAGTTGTGAAATGTATCACCTTTCAGAAAGGGGTAGCATCTTAATTGACTCCCTTTGAAAACATGTCACACTGGGATTTTTTAAGTGCACCATGTAATCTGGTATGCCTTGAGGTTGAGACCTCCAGCTGGGGCACACTGGGGAGACTGGTCCACCTCCAAGTTTGTTTTCTGGCTCCAAACAAATGAGTGACTGTTTGACGATTGGCACGCGACCCGGTTTTAAAGTACAACCATATAGGGTATGGCAGACTGGTAACTGAGAGGGGGGCGGTTGAAAGAGCGAGGTCATGGAAGGCCCAGATGAAACGCTTTTAATGTGTATCACAACTGCAATTAATCGTATTAACACGCTGGGCTGGGGCTGCTCACCCTGCCCCGGGTGTTCAGGGGTATTGGAGGGGCATGCTTTGAAGGACTGTTTTCTTTGATGGTGCAGATGGAACAGAAGCGTATCAGACTTTGTATCTGGTACCAGAAAGGCCTTTTGTGTGCCCGTGCAGATGCATTCCGTTTTGAGAAGCAAACAAAACTTAATGCAGATTGATAAGATGTACAAAAGAGAGTGGGTTTTCAACGTGGTCTTGTAGCTGTGGGCTCTGGGACCAGAC
Organism: Bison bison bison; assembly: GCF_000754665.1. Taxonomy (NCBI): domain Eukaryota; kingdom Metazoa; phylum Chordata; class Mammalia; order Artiodactyla; family Bovidae; genus Bison; species Bison bison. Next base: position 8,714,969 of record NW_011494735.1, on the reverse strand, counting down.
AGAATCAGCTGAAAAGGGAGGGAGCCTCCTCCTTGGTGCTCAGCATCCGGCTCGTGACAGCTCCGGGAGCAAAAGATTTAAAAAACATGAGTTGTTGGGAGGCAAGAGTAAAAATACAGGAAACACCAAACCAGAGAAGGTGTTGTGATGAGAAATCTAATGGATGGGGTGGTGCAGGGGTTCCTGAGGCTGCTGTGGTTAGAATGGCTTCCTGGGTGGGGTGGCCTTGATAGGGTCACAGGGTGAGGGTTGGGAGTGCGGGGCACTCATGGGGGAAAGATAGTGGGCCAGAGGGCAGGGTGGTGTAGTGGGTAGGGGTGAGGCTGACCTGTAGATGCCACACTTTGATCTATCCATGTCTGTCTTCCACAAGTGTGTGCGAGAGAAGCTAGTACAGTACTGCATCCTTATAAGGCTGCTGCCCAGTTCTGTTTCTGCCACCCCCTTTTTTTTTCCAGAAGTCCTCTAAAATACCTCTAGATTCCCTTCTGCTGTACTCTTTGTTGTTGTTTAACAAGTAGCCTTGGGGACAAAGAGGTTGTTTGAAATATTGAGTTCAACAAATGCGGTTTGGGTATGCTAATAGCCTCTGACGAATACACAGTCTAGTCACTAAGTGAATAATGGATGGGAAAAGAAATATCTGTTCCTGTATATAATGTACCCACTTGCTCATAATTAGTGAATGTCACACTTAAAACATTATTAAAGATCTGTTCTCTTCAAGTCTCCTTGCTGTGTGTGTACATATGCCAGTTTCGCACCTGCAGGGCTTCTCAGAGACTTCAGCATCCTGAAGTTCTTTGGGAATCAGCGAGGGGGAGTAGAGGAGGAGGAAGAGGGGGACGGCCCTTGCTGTCCACAGGACATCTCGGAGGATTAGCAGTGCTGTTGACAGGGTCCTGTGCGTTGCCCTTGCTCCCTCAGCTGCCCTCCACTTGGTCCATTTACTTTTCCCGCCTTAAGACAATAGCGGTGCATCTCTTGAACCAAGGACGTTGAGGGGGCTGTTACATCCCCGCTTCCTTTTTCTTTGCTATTGGAGTGGCAAACAGATGGCTGCATAGAAGAGCTGCCTACAAGCTAAATTTGGGCAAGACGGGTCCCTGAATCTTCATATAAATGGAAATAAGAGTCCTAGCTCTATATCCTGCCACTAAAAAAAAAAAAATCTTCCTCTG
>NW_011494735.1:8698236-8713688 GCF_000754665.1 Bison bison bison | reverse complement strand
AGTAAAAAAAAAAAAAATCTTCCTGTGTGGTGGGGGATACAACCCGAGACTGGTGAGAATGAATCAGTGTGCCATGGCCAGCCGTCCCTTGACGTGGCACCCGTCAACCCTGGTGCCATGAGAATGAGGCAGCAAGCAGCACGCTGTGCTTTTAAGGTCAGAACGGCACCTGGGACTTCCCTGGTGCTCCAGTGCTTAAGATTCTGAGCTTCCACTGCAGGGGGCACAGGTTCCATCCCTGGTTGGGGAGCTAAGAACTAAGATCCCGCATGCCCCGTCACGTGGCCAAAAAACCCAAATAAACAAAACAGACAAACAGAAAAGAAAAAACAGTAGCACCCAACCTTCCAGAAACAAGTGTTCTGGTTCTTTCCTTCAGGAATAGACTCTTCCTTACTCCAGACTCTACCTGCAGTGCAGGAGACCCGGGTTTGATCCCTGGTTTGGGAAGATTCCCTGGAGAAGGGAATGGCTACCCACTCCAGTATTCTTGCCTGGGAAATCCCATGGACAGACGAGCCTGGTGGACTACGGTCCATGGCGTCACAAAGAGTTGGACACAGCTGAGTGAGTAACACTTTCACTATTCCAGAACAATTGTCTTTTTACTGTGATGTATTTTGCTTTGCTTTCTTGTGGGTTTTCCTCCCTTGTTCATGACACCTGCCCACGTTGCAGTTCAGCTTCACACTGTCCACTGGAGTTCCACTAGCTGCCTGAGGCTATGTACACTTAAATTATTTAAAATGAAATAAAATTTAAAACTCAGTTCCCCATTTCAAACTCTCAGGTGCCATGTGTGGCTTGTCCTATTTTGGACAATGCAGATATAGAGCTTTTCCATCATTTCAGATCATGCTGTTGGATGGAACTTTCTGAGTTCCCACAGCACCTCTACCTACTTTAACACTTAGAGGTTGTGGTGCCGTAAGCGAGGAATGTTTGGCAGATGTTGACTGTAAATATGAAGCTGTCCCCCATGGACTTTCTTGAGAGCACCATTCAGGGTTGAGCGGGGCATTTCGTGTGCCTGCTCAGTCATGTCCGACTCTTTGTGACTCTTTGGACTGTAGCCTGCCAGGGTTCTCTGTCCATGGGACCTTCCAGGCAAGAGTACTGGAGTGGGTTGCCATTTCCTCCTTCAGGGGATCTTCTGGACCCAGGGATCGAATCTGAGGCTCATGCGGCTCCTGAATTGACCCTCTTGGGACTTTGCAGGCTTAGCTTTGTGTAACAGCGTTTCTGTGTTCATCACAGGGTTTCCGCTTTGCACATGTAAAGGACATCTCGGGACAGTGTTTTCCTACCTGCTAATCTAATGGTTTAAAATACAATTCAGGAGCATCACCCCTGACTTGCAGAAAGCGTCTTTTGAGCTCCACAAATGGCTTGCTCAGTAGTTCCTGGAAATCACTGCTTCATCCTGTGCTTTCATATGCAGACCTGCTTTGGTTTGCTTATAGGTTCCTCCTTGATTGCCGTAGAAGAATCTCTCCTGGAGATGTTTCTATTTTGCTTAGGTCCGTGATACTTCATATGATGTCTTTGTTGGAACAGAACCTGGAAGGAAGACGTGTGAAGTCTTTACCTAGACTACACTTCTCTCAAGCTATTTGTGAATTCCATTTGCAGCATGGCCAACTTGTCCAGGGAAGGGTAGTCTTAGGAAGGAGGGTGCTTGGTGTTTTATCCCCTACACAATACAAGGCTGGCACCTGTTCCAGCTGTAATTGCACCCAGCATCCCAGTCTTTGAGGGACATCAGTAGGTCACTGCCTATTCAGCTGGAGAGGAGATGAAAAGTAGGAATTCATGAGTTTGGAATGGAACCTCACTTAGAGAAGGTACCTGTTGACTTGATAAGTTTATCCTCCTCCACTGAGAGAGGCTGGGCCCCAAACTGGTCAGGAGTCAGAGCTGTTCCCCATGAGAGCCGCAGGACTGCCAGTGGGGAGGTGATGACAGTCTTTACTCCTGTCTTGGCATGATGTGGATATGTATTGTCCTCCACTCAACCTAGGAATCTGGGCTATTTGCAATTTTTAAAGAGTCAGTTGTTTCTTGGAGAGGTCTGTGATGCAAACAAAATAATGCCACACATGCAAGGGCAGGGAGTACGACAGACTTGACTAGGCTGAGAACCAAGAAAAGGCAGAAAGGCTGGGACCAGAGTGGTCTCTCCCAGTTTTAAGTGCTTGGTACAGAGCTGGGCACCAGGAGGCATGTAATAAGTAGTTGTTGAATAATGGGTTGTATTGGCCATGGGTCACAAAGAGTCGGACATGACTGTTACTTTCATAACAGTCCTATAAAGTTCATATTGTTCTGTACATTTTAAAAAGATGAGAAAACTGAGACTCAGGTTAAATAACTCACCTTTGGTCCCACAGCTAGAATGTGGCAGAGCCATGATTCAGACCTAAGTATGCCTAAGCCTTAGACCAGCTGCCTTCACTAGGCTCAAACAGAAGGAGCAATAGGGCCATATTCACCTTCTCTTCTTTTCCCTCCCTCTGCCCTCCCATCTCTCTCCCTTTCTCCCTGTTCCCCCCTCGTAGTTACTCTCAGATGCTTTATACTTGTTTAGGGTTTTTTTTTTATTGTTATATTTTTAACTCAAGAAATTATGCTGTATTTTATACAGTGCTGTTGTCAATTATATCTCAATAAAACTGGAAGAAAAAAACTTTAATTGTGATATGATTTCAGAATTAGACAAAAAAATGGCAGGAAGGGTGTAAGCAGTGTCCAGGTTCGTAGGGGTCTGTATATTCTTGGACAGTTGGGTTGTGAGCCCCTCCAACCTGGAGCCGGGCCACGCTGACTTCACACAGTCTGAGCCACGCTGCCTGGGATTCCTGTGTGTCTGGGAGGTAGGGCGTGCCCCTTACGAAAGTTCATCGGTGTAAAAACAGCAGTGTGACCTCACCCAGGAACTGAGGTAAACCCAAGAGCAAGCCGTCCAGAGATTGCTAGGTGTAAACGTGAGCAAAGAGTCTAGGGTTTATAGTTTTGAGCTCACCCTCTGAGAAACTGGAGGGTTTGGGGAATGTAAAAGAAAAGTGGCTTATAAAAAAGATGACTGGTAACTAACTTCCCAAGCAGACACTCTCGGGCGTGGCACCATACCCTCCCCAGCTGCCAAGAACAATAGCGGATGCGTTCAGAGACTCCTGCGACCCTGCCATTTCCTCCTCGCCAGGCAATTACAGATGAATGTTTATGCTCCATGCTCTGTGCTCCACGCCCGCCACGTGGTTTTTTTTTTAACCCTCTCCTTCCTTTGTACTCATGGAATCTACTTTCTCCCTTCTGGGTTCTGTTCTGCTAGTATAGTAGTAGTGTTAGTAGCTCAGTCATGCCCGACTCTCTGAGACCCTCCTCTGTCCATGGGATTCTCCAGGCAAGAATACTGAAGTGGGTTGCCATGCCCTTCTCCAGGGGATCTTCCCGAACCAGGGATCAAACCTAGGTCTCCTGCATCACAGGCAGATTCTTGACCATCTGAGCCACCCGGGAAGGGTGTCCTCCACTCCAGGGCCTCAAGTGTGGCTCCTAGGCCTTTCCCTTTGCTGCCAGACTCCTTTACTTGGAGGAACTGAGCTTAGTTAACCTCCTGGAAGTCTTTTTTCTCTGGCATTCCTCACTCACACCTGTGCTGGACAGGAAGTGCCATGAAGATGGAGGTGCTGTGTGACGTTCCCTCACGGGAACCCATAGGCATGCAGGAGGAGTCTTCTGGTGTGAGAGGAAGGGCGAGGGTGTCCTCTTTTAAAGGGTTAAACAGGCTAGACGCTTCCCAAATCAGGAGACTTTCCCCACTTCCGACACTAAAAGAAACCAGTGTCCTCCACTCCAGGGCCTCACGTGTGGCTCCTAGGCCTTTCCCTTTGCTGCCAGACTCCTTTACTTGGAGGAACTGAGCTTAGTTAACCTCCTGGAAGTCTTTTTTCTCTGGCATTCCTCACTCACACCTGTGCTGGACAGGAAGTGCCATGAAGATGGGAGGTGCTGTGTGACGTGCCCTCACGGGGCAAGGCCTGGCCCACAGCTTCTGTTGAGAAAATACTTGCTGAATGAGTGGGCCTTGGTGAGTGCTACCTCAGTTGACTGAAAAATGCAAGATCACAGAAGAAGAATGTAGATCTTAGACTCTTATCAGAAGGAAAAAAAAATTAACTCTGGGTGGTGATGAATGTAAACTAAACTTATTTTGGTGACCATTTTTATGTACATATAAAGTCATTAGGTTCTACACTTGAAACAAACAGGATGTTACACGTCAAAGCACTTAAGTCGTGTCCAACTCTGCGACCCTATAAACTGTAGCCCTCCAGGCTCCTCTGTCCAAGGGATTCTCCAGGCAAGAATATTGGAGTGGCTTGCCATGCCCTGCTCCAGGGGATCTTACTGAACCCAGGATCGAACCTGAGTCTTCTGTGTCTCCTGCATTAGCAGGCGGGTTCTTTTCCACTGTCACCACCTGGGAAGCCTACTATGTTTATACCTTAAACTATTATAATGTTGTGAATCAATTATACTTGATTCACAAGTATATATAGGTATTTAAAGAAAATACAAGCTCACAGCCCTTTAGGGTTTAATTGCTTCTCTGGGATTTGCTTTGCAGTTGATCTTTTAATAATGAGATTTTAGGTTTGGAGGAGATATTGGAGACCTTTGGGTCCGGCTCTTCTCTGTTGTTGCTTCCTATGGTTTGCTGGGTTTGTAATCTCTGAGGAAGTCGGCTAAGTGGTTTACACAGGCATGTCTCAGTTATGCGTGTGTGCATGACCCAGGGCAAGTTTCTCTTCCCAGACTGGCCTGCGCCTTTAACTAAAGCTCCTGGGAATGCTGACCCGAGGGGGCCTCAAGATGGGAGCCAAGTCCAGTGTCATCAGCAAAACCTGTGATCAAAGACTGACCGAAATGATCTGACCGCCTGCCCATTGCTCTTCTGCACTCCTCTCAGCCTTTCTCTCCTTCTTTCTTCAAGTAGTAAGCCCCTGGATCACATGTATGCTCCAGTATTCAGACAGGTCACTATTTTTGTGTATTTTTAATGGTGAGCCTTTGGTTTCCTTGATTCCTTGAGTGGAGCCATCCTGTCTCATTGGTCACACTAGTGGAAGCACATTTTTGCTAACAGAAAGCCGGGAAACACTTTGGAGTTGTCTACTCCAGTATCATTTCTTATTTGAAAAGAAACGAGAGAGCAGACTCAGGTTAGTAGCCCAGAGCACAGCATTAGTTTTGGTGACCTGGCCCAGTTGCAAGTCTGGTTGGAATGGGGCACTTTCCCAGCACCCTTTCCCTGCCAGCATCACGTCCCACACCCATGAAATGGAACGTCTCTTATTGTATACTTTTGTTTTTAAAATGTTACGTATATATATTTTGTTTAATGAAAGGTTATTTTTGGCTGTAGTGTGTGGCATGTGGGATCTTAGTTGGGATTCCCAACCAGGGATTGAATGCTCGTCCCTAGTCATGGAAACGCAGTCTTACCCACTGGACGTCCAGGGAAGTACCATGTATTATAATTATTTTCTTTTTTTTTCTCAATTGAGGTGTAGTTGATTTACTGTGTTTCAGGTGTACAGCAAAGTGGTTCTGTTTCAGATAGATTCTTTTTCAGGTTCTTTTCCATTATAAGTTGTAGAAGATACTGAATATGGTTCCCTCTACTATACAGTAGGTCCTTGGTGTTTATCTTTAGTATTTATTAGTGTGTTTCTGTTAATCCAAAATACCTAGTTTATCCCTCCCCCTCTTATTGTATACTTTTTAGGGTATGCTTTGAAGAGTCTTTGGATAGTTCATAGTGAATAATGAATGCTGGAAGACTCATTTTCTGCTTCAGCCATGACCTGTAGCTGGCTAATTGTGGACTGGAAAGAGCAGGTCAGGCAGAGAGACTTGAGAGACATGTTTTAAATAGGAAATAGTCACTGAAGCTCCTGAAAAGTTACTTTAATCTACAGCTTTTTCCTTCCCTAATCATTGACACCAAAAATAAGATTGCTCTGGGACTTGACACTGGTAGATAGAATGCTCCCCAAGGGACTTGAGGTTTGTTTCCAAAGCTGGGCAGTGACCACGCTGGCCTCCCAACACTGACCCGTCAGACCTCGCCAGGACAGGACTGGAATCGAAAAGTTCCTGAGATGACTTACAGTCAGCACAGCTCTCTCTGGGTCTCCAGTCAAGGAACTTGAGACCTGAATGGATTTGATGCCCTTAAAGTTCTTTCCTCGCTGGTGGGGGTGTGTTCATCACACTAGCTCACAGTGCCTGGTGGGAGCAAATGCCTACTCGGATAGCCTGCAGCTGCGAGGATGGGGTGATGTATCTGGCTGGAAAAGAGGTACTTTTTAAAGGCTGTATTTAGGGGGTTATTAAATCATCCGATCTTCTATCTTGAAGGTTATTAGGACCCTCTTCTTTTTTTGAGTTTATTTCCCAGGCTTGAATCTGATTATGCAGCCTTTCTTTAAGTTTTCAAACACCCACACAGGAATGGTGGGGGCCTATTCAGTTTAGTGGAAACAGCATAGTGGACCTGCGTTAAAATCGAGCCTGGTCTCTTAACCAGTTGGGTTGTCCCTGGCAAGAAACTTGACCCCTGTTAACCTCAGTGTCTCTGTAACATGGGGATGCTGACGAAGATTAAATGAGGACCCCGGGTGGAAGTGCCTGGAGTTACTGAGGATGGGTGGGCTTTGGGATCAGGTTTTTCAGGTAAGTGCCAACACTTATACAGAGCAGTTTTTATTGGTATATTAGTTTATGTCTTAGAACTTGATCTCATCTAGAAACGAAAGTAAAAATGCCTGCTTGGTTAGGTTTTTGGGAGAAGCAAATGCCGTGTAAGTCAGGTGCCTGGCATGCCTGGCTTCAGGGGCCACAGTACTCTGGAGTGTGGCCATCGGTGATCGACATCAGCTGTCACACGATGTCATACACTGGTTGAGCTCTTTAGACAAAACAGTTAGTGAAATTTTCACAGTCAAGAGAGGATTTCACTAAAATCTTCCCCTCCAGAGTGTGGGGAGAGACTGGAGGGATGGGGGTTGAGAGTGGGTGGGTCCAGGAAGTCTGGCTACTTGTATCTTCCTTTGGAAGATGAAATTACCTTCTGGCAGTTGTGTTGAATTTGACAGGTCAGTGATTAGTGCCAGTTTAACACTTATTAACTACCATTTGCTGATAAAGACTGTAAAGCTATAAAAATCGTAAAGTTCATAAGGGGTGTGTGTGTGTGTGTGTGTGTGAAGGTAAAGCGCTCCATAGTTATTGTTTTGTGGCATGTGAAAAGAATCCTGGCTTTTCTGCATTTTTTCCTATGATTGCTCATGGATGGTTTGGCTTATTTTCCTTCTAGGATGTGGAGAAAGAGAAGGAAACCCACAATTACCTCAGCAAAGAGGAAATCAAAGAGAAAGTTCATAAATACAACTTAGCAGTCACAGACAAGTTGAAGATGACCTTGGTGAGCACCCATGCTAATAATACTGTTTAGCTTGACAATGTCAAAGGACAACTATAAGTTGTTGGTACCACAGTCTGTATGTTTAAAAATGTCTGAATCACGCTTGCAGAAATTTAAAGATTAAGGTACATAGGACCGGAAAACCCGATATTTCTGCATCTTTCAAATGAAAGCTGTATTTTGAAGTAGCTTTATCTCAAAATCAGTCAACACTTCATAACATTTTATTTTGAAAGATGTTATGACCTCCAAAGGGTTCTTAGCATTGAGTGTAATCCTTGCCTGTTTAACACAGGGGCGGTAACTCAGATTCTAACAAGGCCTTAGATAAGTTTTACCTTACGCAAATAAATCTGGAAGTGTCAGGAAAAGGATTTTGTCACCATGGATTGGGATATAATTGAGCTTGGAGTTTTCTCAGCTGGTTGTGGGTGTAAGACGGAACGTGTATTAATAATACTCAGCTTCCTACACTGTTGTTTCAACTTTGTGTTTTCTGCAACTTTGTGCTGGAGCTGTTTGAAGCTCAGTGGGGAGCGAGGATGTAGGAGGGAGAAGCCCAGGCTTGGTGACACAGGAAGGGGAGCCCACAGCAGAGCCCGCTGCGGGTTCCTCTGGCTGGTCTGGCCCGCCACCTGGTGACCTTCCTCGAAGCACCTGCCACCCCTCAGTGCCAGTGTCCAGGGGCTTGAAGCCCTGCCTGGCCGTCTAGTGACCCTGAACTGACAGAGCTCAGATAGGACGACCTGGTTAGAACAGGTCCCACTGAATTCTGTGACCCTTGGGGAGGAGCTTTTAAAAGTATAAACCTTGTGAGAAAGGATCCCTATCTGGTGGGATTCTGCCCAAAAAGGGAGGCAGCAGATAATATTCCTCTTTATTCCACCAGTCTTACATCTCCTTTTTCAAACATGGTTTTTATCAAAGCAGAACATTCCTCCTCGGAGATTAAAACAGATGCAAATTTCCATGTCATTTCAAAGATTAAAAAGAAAAAGTGAAATGTTGTATAATACTTTCCACAAGAATAATGAGTGAATTAGTATTATAAATTGATCTTACGGAAAGGAAGAAAAATAATGGCCCATAAAGGAGATTTTTCATGTTCTGTGTTAACTGTCATTTATATATAACTTAACCTGAAGGCTCATTTAAATCATTACAATATTTGTTTTTTTTCTGAATATACTAGAAGTTAAAAGTGAAGACCAGACCATTATAACTATTTGTAGCAACTAAAATATTCTACCACCAATTAAGACAAGTGAAGGTGATTTCCCCTGGTCCAGTGGTTAGGACTCCACGTTTCTACTGCAGGAGCCCCTGGTTAGGGTATTAGGACCCTGCATGCTGCGTGGCCTAGCCAAACAAAAAAACAAAAGAAAACACAAGTGTTTGTATCATAATGTCTGTGGTTTACATTGTAACTTGAATTTGTTTTAAAAATATTTCTGCTTGAGGTGTCTGAAGTGCCTCATTGTATATCCCATGCTAGCGGGGAATCCTACGCTATATAAAATAGTTTACACAAAATTGGTAATAGCTGGCACATAGGCTAGCCACTAGGAATGAAAATAGCTTGTTTGCTTCCTGTCTGCTGCTTGTTATTTGACTGTTTCAGAGTCCTAATTGTGACTTTCCTTTTTTGTGTAATAGCTGGTCATCAGTTGGAGATGTTGTTTCCTTTGAGCAGTTAGCCTGCACATGGCCCCAAGCTTTAACAAGCCTTGTGGTTTGGCCAGCATCTGTGCCAGGGGATGGGAGGCTCACCCGTGGGCCCCGACCTTTCACATGCAGCTTCGCAGGCTTTGGTCCCCACATCTGCCCTGCAGACCTTGCCTGAGAAGCACTTTCCTGGAGTGTGTTAACCTTTCCGAGGTCATCTCCTGAGGGGCCCTCTTGAATGAGCCTCTGCCACAAAGCCATAAAAGAAGCGAACAAGAGAGGGAGTGTTTCACCTTCCTTTTCTGTTGTTGTTTTGATACGCTCCTTCCCTAAAATGCCCAGCTCATGTGTGTGTTCCTCTTCCTGCCTCAGAATTCAAATGGGATTTACACTGGCTTCATTAAAGTACAGATGGAACTCTGCAAACCTTCACAGACTGCTGGAAAACCCGCTCCCAGTAGCAATGGCTGTATGAACACCCTTCACATCAGCAGCACAAACACGGTTGGCGAAGTGATTGAGGCCCTGCTTAAGAAGTTTCTTGTGACCGAGAGCCCTACCAAGTTTGCACTTTATAAGCGGTGTCACAGGGAAGATCAAGGTACCATGCTTAAAATGAAAATGGTTCCTGCTTTTGTTTCTGTCTTTTGACTTCATTTGTGGAAGACTGGTGGATGTACCTGTATCAGTTATGTCAGAGCCCAGGGACATATTCTGGAATAAATGGTGAATGCATCCTGGTTGTCCGAGTTTTTCAGGTGGACAGCTCTCGGTCTGAGAGCCCAGAGGTATCTGTATGTGAAGTATGTGATGGGTATTTATGGAGGATTTATGGGATAGCCTCCCTCCTCTTTGCCCCCACTGCCCCACCCAGCACAAAGAATGCCTTTGGGCTTAAGTTTTCAGTAGCACATTGATGTTGGATGTGATTGGTGAACTTGCAGGCTTCTGTCAATGGCACAGTCCTAGGCCCTCCTTTTCCCTTAGCCTGTCTCATGCTAGGTGTGACCCTGCCCACCCCACCTCTACCCCTCCAGGGGCATATGCAGTAGATGAATAACATTTTGATCTGAGGTCTACCTGTCTGAACTTAATACCCACTATCAGTGGATTAAACAGAATCTTAAATTACTGCATGAAACTGAATAAGATATTCCAGATCAGGTCATCGCTGAACAGAAATGGATACCGATGGTGGACAGCAGGGATTTAGTGATTCACTAAGTACTGATTTGAAAATGGTGTATATATGTGAACATTTGTGCTTTCCCTAGTTTTTCTGAGTTGAGCCTATAGCAGCTGTGGCAGAAAATCCACTCACCTTGGCATGATGGGAAAGTCCCTTGGTTGCCTAGGGATAAAACCCCAGTAGATGCTGAGTATGCTCACGCTTCTTCAACACATACTGTGGGCTGAGCCTGCAGAATACAGGGATGAATAGGCCGAGGTTCCCATCCTTCAGAGGCCACAGGCACTCAGCAGTGGGGGGAAGTTTACATCTCCAGGGGAGATGTGTATATAATGTATAACGCAGTGGTATCTGGAAGTTTGTCTTGCCACCGTCTTTGCCTGCCCCACCTGATCTTTAGCTGCATAATCTAACAGTAATAGCATCCTACTGATGTATTACCCACATGGCAAATCTTTCAACCCTACAAGGCAGAGAGACAGAGAGAGAGAGAGAGAGAGAATGCAGAGCGAGAGAGAGAGAGAGAGAATGCAGAGCTTGCGTTCAGACAGACTGCTTTGTTTGTGCCTGCTGATTCTAAATTAATCTGTAGGAAGATTTGCTTCTAGAGTTCTGATTTCATGTTCTTGGGAAGGTATAATTTTATTGTTGCAGGGATTACAGATCCTTTTTTAAGTTTATCTTGCTTTCTAAAAGGAGGAACGGGATTAATTATAAGCCCATTTTGAGAGTGCTACTCATTTAAATCCATTCTCAAGAATTATTTCCTTTTTAAAATCAAGGCCCAGTTTACATTATGCAGATAGAATGGAAATAGTATAGAACTCATTCCACTGTGGGCTATTTATTGGTGACAAGATGAGGGGTGGTGCCCAGGTGGCTGAGGTAATCACACTGTTGCGTTGATCTGGGGATGGGGGGATGGGGAGGGCAATGATGTCGTGCTGTGTTTGTGACATGCCTCTCGTTCTCACCAGTCTACGCCTGCAAGCTCTCGGACCGGGAACATCCACTCTACCTGCGTTTGGTAGCAGGTCCCAGAACAGACACACTCAGTTTTGTTCTGCGCGAACATGAAATTGGAGAGGTAAGTGATTGTTCATTCTTGCTTTAAACTCTGCAGACCAGCTGGTCCTGTTTTATCGCTCTGGTCTAGTGACTCTACCACTGACTGCGGAGGAGGAGGGGTGGGGAGGAGAGAGGGAATGTGTGTGTCTGTGTGTGTCTGCCTGTCATGGGAGGAGAGGTGGTCCTGTGGAGGCAGGGTGTTTTTGAATTGTCAGAAATGAACCCAGAGTTAGTCTACAATATAATTTTCTTGTAACACTCATTATTTTGGTCTGTAATTTTCAGAGGTGGAAGGATATACACTTTTTTTAAAATTTGATCACCACCCAGTCTCATTTTCACCCTTTCTACCTCCAAATTACTCTAATCCAGCTGAGCTTTGAAAGTCGACACTCTCCATATGTTTGCTGGTAATCAAAGTCTCCAGGCTCCTTTGCTCTAAAGGGAATAAAGGGAAACACAGTCTCTTTACTATGAAAGCCATTTAACTTTCTAGACTCTCTCTTTCCTCTTTGCCCAGATGATTTAAGAATTCATGTCTATACGTGCATTATTTGCCATTTTCTCTCCAAGAAGGCTTGTATTTAGATCAGTTCAGTTGAGGGAAAAGGCACTTTAGACTGTCCTTCTAGATCAAGTGTCAGTTGAGTAAACCTCTCAAGCTCTGGGTCTCAGCCTTTTGTCTAGAATCGGAAATGGCATGAATTGTCTGTGTAGAACATTTTGTGATGCAGTGAGAATAGTTCTAGGTTAAAAGTTAAAAAACCAAGACTCTGCTTCCTGCCATTCCTTTTACCAGATTAGGAGCACAACCTTTGGTAAGTCTACTCTTTTCAGTCCTCAGTTTTAAAATCTGTAAAATGGGACTTGAAAAGGTGGTTTTGAGTCACAAATTAGAAATGTATGTAAACATGCTTGGTAAAGAGTATGTTTATATGTCACTGTAAATTGGAACTTTATTTAGGGGAGTTTTAGGAAGACAGTGATTTGGGACATTTTGGAAGTTTCTTTTGATCTTTATCTTAAAATCCACTCTCAGTTTGAAGAGATAGCTTGGTTACAAAAGTCTAAAATTTGAGGTTTTGGTTGGCACACGATAGTCTACCCTCTGCAAACCCAAGTCAGACATATCAGCACAGTCTTGCCAGCACCTTCCCTTTCTTGGTGCTGCTTTCTGAGTGTTGCACGTAGTTTAGTTAGTGTAATTGGAGCTGCATTGTCTGGGAGGGAATTATGTTGGCTTGTTTTGAAATTCACTTTACATTGTGTTCTAATGTTCCAGATTGCTTTTCTGACCTTTCTATGGTATGCTTGTGTCTCAAGTTTTCGAGGTTAACTGAATTGAGAGAAGAAACTTTCCATAGCTGTCAGAGAGTGGGAGGGAGATGCTATTTTATAACGTCTTTATTTTGGAGAACTTATGTGAAAAATAAATTGTTAATTTTCAAATTAACAGAGTATTCTAATGTAGACATTTCTGTTCTCCTGCTTCACTTCTCATTTTCTTTAGTAACTAGCTCAATCAATCTCCAAGAGCCAATCTCCTTCAATCATCTATCCGCTTGGTGGTTTTATTCTGTCTCCTCTCTCTGCACTTGTAATAGGTTATCCTGTTTTTCCCTACCCCACATGCCCCGGGAGTCCCCCATCAGACATTGCTCTTGGCCGAGATAGTGGTGCTCAGCCCAGGACTGAGGGCCTCCTTTTGGGAGGGGAGGACATGTAGTTTGGAAAGAAACCTCCCAGGTCATGCCACATACCCTTCTTGATGTTTACTGCTTAAAAAAAATTTTTTCTTTTTTTTTATTTTAAGAAAAATGCCATGAACATTTTGTGCCTGCCAAGTACCAGGTGCTATTAGGGAATATGAAGTCAGAAGCTCAAGGGCCAAAGACAAAGCCCACATAGTTGGAAGTATAACAGATGCAGTACAGACAAGAGAAATACTAAGCAAATAATTATAATACTATTTAGATCCTTTGTGATCAGGCCGTGATCAGGGCTTCCAGTGTTCAGTGAAAGTTTCTAAAAGACATAATCCTGACTGAGAGAGAAGGGAAGGAAATCATGGAAGGCTTCTTAGAGACAGTGGCATTGAATCTGGGACTTGAAGGTTCAGGAGTTTGCCAGGCAGAGTGGAGGAGGGGAGAGCATGTGCAAAGCCACACAGGATAATGAGTGAGGGGCACAGGGACAGAGATGGGACTGGAGAGGGGAGGGTCTTTCAGACGTAGCAGAAACAACCACGGGAAGCCATTGGATGATTCCAGACGTGGAGGGTCACGCCTAGACTGGCATTCTAGAGAGAGTGTTCAGGCTGGTTGTTTGGGGGAATAGATTAGGGAATGGAAAAGTGGAGCTAGGAGGCTATCCCAGGGTTGGAGGGGAGGGTGGTGGTGGATAGGAGGGAGTGAGATTGACAGTGGGAACTGGGGAAGAAGGCAGTGACAACAAGGACCCCACGGAGAGGGAGGGTGGAAGGGAGGGTGGAGTTGCGTTTCATGCTTCTGTGGGTTAGTGTCTGATGGAGATAGGTGTTGGCTCTTAGAGCCCTTTTGGAGGCCCTGGGAGGAGGGGAGCAGTGGGCAGTGGGAGTGAGCTGAGGTGGGGATGTAGGGCTGGTCAGGAGGCTCAGCACTCATCCACCAGGACTTCTGAGAAGGCCTGGCAGCGTTGGGCAGTGTGAGTCAGGAGGGGAAGGCAATCACAGCCCCATGTGCTCCCCGCCCTCCTCGTTCCTAAGTCTTGAATTAATAAACACCTGGCATTTTTCATTTTTGTGTTCCCTCACAGTGGGAAGCCTTCAGCCTGCCAGAGCTGCAGAATTTCTTGAGGATCTTGGACAAGGAAGAAGACGAGCAGCTACAGAACCTGAAGGAGCGCTACGCGGCCTACAGACACAAGCTGGAAGAAGCCCTCAGCCAGGCATGGAAACCGGGGTAAAGTGTGGGGCTCTCTGCCCCTCAGGGACGGCACGGGACCTGCGTGTGCACCGGCGGCCAGGGTCTCTCTTGTCGGAGGGCGGTTTTCTTGCCCTATGATGCTAGGGCCTTTCCTCTTTACAAATCTCTAGATCTAGTTACCCCAAACTGGTCACGCAGCATCCTGCAGCTTGGGCATCCTCTGTCAGGGATTCTGCAAGCTTGTTCTGTTAACGGCACCACGGTGTTACCTCTTGGCAAGCTGTGAACCTGTGGTCTCATCTGGAGCATTCTAGAGTGCTTTGAAGCATGGACTTTGAGGTTTTTTATTTTTCCTTATTTTCTTTTAGTTAAGTATATGATGATGTTAAGCTTAAGGTTGTGCAAATGATTTTTTTAAAGCTTAACAAGGACTCTGAATACTTGTCTTATGTTGAAACTACCTGTCTGTTACTGGGTTTTTTGTTTTGTTTTTAACGTCAGAGGAAACAATTCATGTGAATTGAAGGGCACAGGAAGCTAGGGACGCTGAGGAGTTGGTGAAGGATTTTGGAGGAGTCTGACAGAAAAGAGGAAGTATGGAAGAAGGTGGAGGGTGGAGGTGGGGAGTCCTGACGGAAGGTGGTTTGGGTAAGTGGATGGTGGAGAAGGAGGTGAACTTGCTTGTTTAAGGGGTTAAAAGGTTTCAGTTTAGAGACATTAAGTCCATGGTCATATTGCTTGATTTCCTGGTGAGTAAAATGTGGGAACGGAAACCAAAGAAAGTAGGAGCTAGAGCCAGAGGAGGAACTGACGGCGGCGGACCGGGGAAGCCAGGAGGAGCCGCCATCTTGGTGAGCTAGCGCCCTCCCGGAGCGGAAGGTCTGATTGGTGCAACTTCTCTGCGCTGTCTGGGCCGTGAGCATCAGCTATGACGCCAGTGAAGTTACAGTTTCACCTGAGGTTGTTTTTCAAAGTGGAAAAGGAGTTTCGGGAGGAGGCAGTGTAGCCCCCAATCCCCTTCCCCCCTCCCCGCCCCCACCACTGGGACTTGTCGAGTGATTTGCAGAGTGAGGAGCTCTCAGCACTCTTTTTTGACAATCATGCCCTCCTTTCCCTTTAGTCTTCCCCTCCCTTC
>NW_011494735.1:8696723-8698136 GCF_000754665.1 Bison bison bison | reverse complement strand
TCCTCCTTCCCTCCCCTCACTGCTCTCCCTTCTCCCTTTGTCTTATAAATTGAAGTAGACTTGATGTAGAACAGGGGTGTGGATTAAGGAGGCACAGGACGGACCATCAGATCCTCAGTCCCAAAGGGTGACTGTAAAGTGGGGGAGGGGGTGGGGGGGGGCCGCGTCCAGTCCCAGCGGACCACAGAGGAGGGGGTTTCTTACGTTTTTAACAAAAGTGCATGTTCCTGCAGACCAAAGAAGTGCATGTGCAATAGGAGCCTTCCTTAAAACAGGTCAGATAATCTCATTTTACGCAGTAGTTAGTCTGAAGCCAGCAGGAGAGGTGTGCTTCTGGAGGGGCCTTCCAGTCTATTTGTAGTCTAGATGGTGTTTATAAATTCCCAAGGAATTGTTAACACTTTGGTGACACCTAATGGATTCTTTTTGAAATTCCAAGGTGCTTCAGTTCTTTGCCTCCTAAGTGAACTGTGCCTTTTTTAAAAATTGCATTTCTGTTCCCTTCTTGGTGGCTCTTCTGACTTCTCAGAGAACACCCGTCTTGTTGGAGGCAGATATGTCGCTTCTGCTATGCCACACACATTTCTGAGACAATCATATCTTCCTAAGCTTTTTAAGGAAAGTTGGAAAGAAACCAAAAAAAGTAGAACTAGCTATAAAATATGTATGGCACATCTTGTTTAATTTTGCATGTAAGTTCCTTTTAGTGCCTCAGTGAGGTTTTAGTGACGTTGTCAACCAATACTTTACCTTCATTGTTCAGGGAATGCCTTCATGATTTTTATACTGGTTTTACTATTCAGACTATGGCTTAGGTGTGAGTGTACTGTTATCAACCACCTGGTCTTTTCATTACCCATCCCAGTAAGCTCATATTTTGTGAAGCCTTCGTTTCTCAGACTAAGACACTGTTCGGACCTTAAAGTGTAGTACCTGGTGGGTATCTGTGAAATTTTTTTTTTTTTTTTACTTGAAGTAGACTGTCTAAATTAGGCATCCTCGTCTGTATGATCCGGGACCTCGCTCATTGTCATGTGCACTACAAGTTTCAATTTGGAAAACTTACTGTGTTGAAGTCCTGTCGGTTCATAATTCTTGAAGACCAACGGTCTCTCCTGAACACTGGTGACTGCAGCATTTTTAATGTGTAAGAGGCCATGGGGGCCAAAGATTTAAAAAATTATTGTACAAATTCTTATGTTAAATTAAACTATCTAAGCTTTGCTGTAATACTGTTTTCTCTTCAGTATGTGATGGTACAGGAACGAGGTTAAATGAAGGGGTGGTATTGCAGGGGAGCATTTTAAATCACAGAAGTTAAAAAAAATTATAATATTTATAATTTTCATGAGTTTAAGTTTATTTTTATGGGGAAGAGTTTTTTTTTTTTTTTTTTTCCCCTAAAATTGTTTC
>NW_011494735.1:8681030-8696623 GCF_000754665.1 Bison bison bison | reverse complement strand
TTGTTCGTTGATGTTTGTGTGTTTTTATTTATGGTAATATGCCAGATAAAAGAAGGTCATGGGAGTGGGAGGAACTGCTTTTGAAGATAATTGTGGACATGGGCTGAAACGTGACAGTTTTCAGTAGGTTTGTGTGGTTCACATTTGTTCTTCCAAATGGTGCTTTTCCTTTGCCTTACCATCTGCGGAAGATAACTGGAGGTGAGTGTCTGCCCACATTCCTAAAACAGTTGTTTTGTGAAATATACATATATTTAGAAGTGTATGAAGTGTATACATACAAGTGTATGAAGCACATGAATAAAGAATTATTATAAAGTGGCTGCCCTGTGACCACTACCAAGATAAAACATTGTCCCTTCCTTAGCAAGTCTTCTCCTTCACCACCTATTCCTTTCCTGAGACCTCCCACTTAAAAAATGTATTTGTTGGCTGCACTGGGTCTTTGTTGCTGCGTGCAGGCTTTCTCTAGTTGTGGCGCGCAGGCTTCCCATTGTGGTGGCTCCTCTTGTTGCAGAGCGTGGACTTCAGTGGTTGTAGCGCATGGGCTCAGTAGTTGGGGCACACAGGCTTAGTTGTCCCTCAGCATGTGGAATCTTCCCAGACCAGGGATCAAACCCATGTCCCTTGGATTGGCAGGTGGATTCCTAACCACTGGACCACCAGGGAAGTCCCCTCCCACTCTTAAAATAGACCACTTTCAACGTTACATTATCTGTTTTTTTGAGTCACTGTGACTATCTCTCATGGGATTGGGTGCACAACTGCTTCTCTTCATAGGCTTCCAAGCCTGGTGGAGACAAGTGATTTTACTACTGCACTAACCCCTAGACGAGGTGGGGAGGTAGGTGCAAAGCTGTACCAGTTGGTGAAGGGGAAAACATTTAAGTGCCATACCTGCTTTGCAAGTGAAAATATTATGATAGAAATCATGGCTCAATATAGGTCTTTTTCCCAAAAATATCCAGAAGAATCTAGTTTAGAAGTTTGGCCTGGGTTACTACCCAAGGTGCATTTGGGAATGTCTGGGAATTTTTATCCCTTTAAGGGAGTTAGCTTCTTGCCCAAGGAATTTGTCATCAGTTGATAATTAAATGAATATTCTTATGTTGCAAAGTTTGTTCTCAAGGATTTGTACACTGTTTTGGGACTTTGTGAGTTCAGATCAGTTTAGTCGCTCAGTCGTGTCCGACTCTTTCTGACCCCATGATCACAGCATGCCAGGCCTCCCTGTCCATCACCAACTCCTGGAGTTCACTCAGACTCACGTCTATTGAGTCGGTGATGCCATCCAGCCATCTCATCCTCTGTTGTCCCCTTCTTCTCCTGCCCCCAATCCCTCCCAGCACCAGAGTCTTTTCCAATGAGTCAACTCTTTGCATGAGGTGGTCGAAGTATTGGAGTTTCAGTTTTAGCATCATTCCTTCCAAAGAACACCCAGGGCTGATCTCCTTTAGAATGGACTGGTTGGATCTCCTTGCAGTCCAAGGGACTCTCAAGAGTCTTCTCCAACACCACAGTTCAAAAGCATCAATTCTTCAGCACTCAGCTTTCTTCACAGTCCAACTCTCACATCTATACATGACCACTGGAAAAACCATAGCCTTGACTAGACGGACCTTTGTTGGCAAAGTAATGTCTCTGCTTTCAGGTGATCCTAATTAGGAATTTTTCTGTTTTTGAATGTTTGAATGAAAGGAGGAGTCTATATACAGATCTTTTATATATGTGTGTGTGTGTGTGTGTATATATATATATATGAAATATATATTATATAATTTTTATTTATTCATTTTTGGCTGCACTGGGTCTTTGTTGCTGCACAGGCTTTTCTCTAGTTGTGTTGAGCAAGGGCTGCTCACCAGCTGTGGGCTCCGGGTTTCTCGTTGCAGTGGCTTCTCTTGCTGTGGAGCACAGGAGGCAGGGTGCACAGGCTTCAGTAGCTGCAGCTCCTGGGCTCTGGAGCACAGGCTGAATAGTCGTGGCACATGGACTTAGTTGCTTCGTGGGATGTGGGATCTTCCCAGATCAGGGATCGAACCCGTGTCTTCTGCATTTTCAGGTGGATTCTTTACCACTGAGCCATCAGGGAAGCCCCATATACAGATTTTCTTTGATTAACCGTGGGGTTATGTTCTGATAAACCCATCATAAATTGGAAATATATAGTAAGTCAAAAATGCATTCCATACACATCATCTCCCAAACATCATAGTTCTGCTTAGCATACCTTAAACCTGCCCGGGACACATGTATTAGCCTACAGTCAGGCAAAGTCATCTGACATAAAGTGTGTTAAGTGTTGAATATCTCATGTAATTTATTGAATACTCTCCTGAAAGTGGAAAACAGAATGGCTGTCTGGGTACGGAATGTTTTTTTTCCCCCAGAATGTTGTAAGTATATTGGTTGTCTACCTTCATAAACAAAAAAAAATCACTAGCCTGGGAAAAGATCACAATTCAAAATCCCAAGTACATTTTCTAGTGAACGCATACCACTTTCACACGGTCGTAAAGTCAAGAAACTGTTAATCAAACTATTGTTAAGTTGGGGACCTTCCGTACTTAATAGCAAGTTCAGACACAGTGCTTACCATGTTCTAGGCATTATTCTAACAAGTTTAATATGTATTAACTCAGTTTCCCCCCATGAGATAGGTATTGTCAACACTCTCATTTTACAGATGAGGAGACAGAAACCCATTGAGGTCCAGCAGCTTGCCCACGGCCACTCTGTGAGTGAATAAAAGATGTCCCTTCCTGTGCACCAGCTTTCCCTGTAAGGTCTACCCTGTTTTTCAGTAAAACTGCCTAATAAGGGCCCATCAGAATGCCTGTAGTGGGCAGTTCAACTGAAATCAGGCCTGTTGGTAGAGTTGGGATCTGTGGGAGATGGAAGGACAGGCTTGATGTCAGAGCACTCTTACCATCCTTTGATGTTGCAGTTCACTTAGCATTCCATTTAAGTGGTTATACTAAGAGAAGGAGGTGCCTACCTGTGTTTTCATTTACAGGTTCTGTTGCGTGCAAGAAGCTGACAGGGTAGGTAACCGAGCCTCATGTTCTCACTGCAATTAGATAATTCCCTGGACCCACTAGAAGAATAGCTTCAAGAAGTCACAGTTCCCAGGAACCACTAAATACTTGAGAAGGCTGGAGTTTTGCTTCCTCATCAAGGATGAGCCTTTCCAAAGAAACACGGGAAACTAAATATGCAAATTCTTGAAAGTATATGTTTGCCTGGTGTGAATCACTGCTTGCTTAATTAAGTGCTTAATTAGGAAAACAGATTTGTATAAGGATGGGGTGAGAAATGGGGCCAAGGGGTGGTGGTGGAAAGGGGTGGGCAGATTAAATAGCTGTCAGTTGAATGTATTAATTCTATCTGTAGGATTTTTTTGGTTTTTAAATTTTTCCTGGTTTTTGGATTTTTAGAGGTTGGTAGTTTGGGGGTTCATTTGGGGTTTGTTTTTTGGCAGATCTTTCCTTTTAATTCTATAAGGTGAGACTGACCAGGTAGATGACAGACCTTCTAATCTTCGTATTAGTTTCCAAAGTCACTTGTGACTCACTTGGTGGCAGTTGAACTCAGAAAGCTCCTCTTCTGAAAGGTAATTGGCATTTTGAAATGTTTACACACAAACAGAAAGTATCAGGACCCTTTGTAAACTTAAAAGAAGTTGGGTTTTGGCTTTGTGTCTGGGAAGGGAGTTCCTTTATCCAGGAGAATTGGTTTTGATCTTTCTAAGCAACGAGGCTTACCGTGAATGCTCCTCTGTCTTCAGCGGCCACAGGTCTGCATGTTGCCTGATGTGTGCACCCTCCCCTCGCTTTAGCCACCCTGTGTGGACACAGGAGATTAATTAAACCCTGTGCAGTTCCTTTTCTCTGAAGTTCTAGGGGACTCTGATCCAGAGGATGTTCTGATTTTCAAATGAGAGAAAATTTGCTAAAGTTCTAGTCATTCTGGAGCAGCACCGTGAGGTGTCTTACCACAAGTTAGAATCCTTGAATCATGGGCTGGGAGGTGACAGCTTAAATTCATATCTTTTTCATGCATCTGTGACCGCCCGAGGAAAATGTTCCAAGTCCATGACTTTTAGGTAAAACTGAGCATGTTATTAAATGCCTGATCAATAAAAGATACTTGTCTGAGAATACACAGCAGCCTTAGAAGTCAGAAACTTGGCTGTCAACCTTCAGAAAGCCCAGGCCTCATTGCCTTAGTCCCAGATGGACTTTCTGCAGGAGCTTGTGTTCCTGTCCCGTGTGTCATGCCTGTGTCACCTTCGTGCCACCCTCTGCTCCCGGCTTGTTTTTAAAATTTTTGTTCTATTCCAAGCAGTGGCACTATAGTTCTTGGGGGAAAAGTGTTATGAAGCTAGTAGTTGGGAAAGGGTAGTGTTTAAGATCTGTTAGATGAGATTTCAAGACAAAAATGAGGTGATTACTCGTTTCTTTATAGACTACCTATAGGTGCTGATTTTTAAAAAGCAGATTTTTCTCTACCCTACCCCAAAGCTAATACTAAGCCCTGAGAATCTCCTACTTTAACAAGCACCCCATGTTTTTTTCAAATACTAAGTGTAAATCTTAGAGCTCTGCAGAGTATTTCATAGATTGAAGGGATATATCCAGGTGCACAGTTCTCTTTAAACAAATTACTTCCACACTGAGAGCAACGGCCAGCCTGCAAAGAGACTCCCAGTCTTGCCTCACTTATCCCTGGAAAGGATAATTCTTTGCATAGTGTTACCCTGTGCCCCAACCCTGCATGGCTAATTGGATTTTAGTTAGGCCTTGGATACAAGACTGTTGATCAGTTAGACTTTCTTAAAATCCTAAATAAAGAAACAGAGGAATTGTAGTTAGTCTGTGATGGGTACTCATAAGCCAGGGGACTGAACCCACCATTGAGCCTGTGTCAGAAGCAGAGAGAGACTGCAGAGAAAGCAGGGGAATGGAGCAGCAAGAAGCCAAGAGGAGAGTCTGTGGCCTCTGGAAGGTGAAGAGTAAATTCAGAATCTACTTGATATTTGTTAGCTGTTGAATTTCTCCTGGTACCCTCTTCCCTCAGAAAGGAATTATCTTTGTTTACATGAACTCTGTACTCGTGCCCATTTCTACAATGGGGTCAAGAGTAGAAACGGAGGGAAATTTATGGTACTAAATGCCTTTTAGAAGAGATGAAAGGGCTCAAACGAATGACCTCAGCCTCCTCTTAAGAAAAAGAAAAGCAGAAGAAAGGAAGTGATAAAGAGTGGTAATAGATGAAACAGAAAAAAAAAATCAGAAAAACCAAACGTATGTTCTTAAGAGATCAGTAGAGTTGATAATTCTCTAACCATACTGACCAGGCAAGAGAGAGAGGACGCAAATTACTGATACCAGGAGCGGTGACATCACTACAGATATGTTCATATTTTAGGTCCTTGCATTGCAATAAGTCTCCTTAAAAATTAGTGTTATTTTTTGGAAAAACAAAACCAAGATGAGTTCTACACATTCCTAATTTTGCCTAGTTTTGAAAACTTTGCCAAGTGACAAATGCTGATGTTACTTGTACTATCAACTGTTTGGGTCCCACAGTTATTCACAGTATTGTGACTTTAATGCATATGATCAATACTATTCTAACTATTTAAGGTTACTTTCATATTATTAGAAATACAGTAGGATTTCTGCTTATTAAAATGTGAATTATGATAGTTTCCTTCCTCTCTTCCATCCTCCCCTTCCTGTTCCCCTCCCTCCCTCCTTTTTCTTTCTCTTTCCACAAACAGCTTAGAACTAATTGCAATCATAGTTGAGGAATGAGTGTGTCTGTTTTACTGTTGGGTTCTGTGATACCTGTCTTCTTAAAACGATCCTTTTTAAATTTTTTTAATAACTTTTCACTCCTATTAGTTCTTTCTGTCTTCGCACAAAGAGAAACTTGAGTAGAACACTGAGTGTTTTAATGTCTTTTATTCAACAACTACTTTTAAATTACCCGAGGATGTTAGGACTGTGTCGATTATGGTGAGAAAGAACATCATGGTCCTGTCTTCACCGAAACTGGTTTGCTTCAGTTTCCATGTGTAATAAAAACCGGCAAGTGTCACAAAGATGAAATACAGAGCGTTGTGAGAGTTTATTACTTAGGCTAATTTTAGAGAAGGCTTCCTAGAGGGAGCGATTTAGAGCTACGATTTTTAAGGATGAGTCGGAGTTACCTGGCAGAATTTATGATTTACAGGAAACTTTTCTACGTAATAGCCACTGGTTTCTCAAACCTTTCTCTTGGTAGTGTGTTATATTGGCGTTACTCTTGCTGTCTTTCCTGTTATGAGAAAGGAACTTACAGAGTGCTAAATAATTCTCAGTGGGTTCTGAGTTCATCTTTGGCAGGGGCAGAGTTTAAATTTACAGTAGCAATTGCCCTGGATCAGCTGTTTCCTCCCCTGTAAAGCGGAGAGGGCATCATGTTTGCTTTCTCCATAAGGTCAAGGTACTCTACTCCCTGTAAAGCCTAATGTAGTGTAAGGTGGTCCTATTTTCCAAATTCTTCCTATAGTGGTGGTATGGCTGCTTTACTTCTGGGCCAGGATGTTTACATAGCATGTTGACACTGACATTCATCTAAGAAGCATCACCTAGGATGTAATTTCCAAGAGGGACATTTTTTTCAAAGTGAAATTTTTTGTTTTTGTTTTTCTCTTTTAACCTCATGCTTAGGGAAGGCAAAACACTCAAGATCCAGGGCAATTAACAGACCAAAAAAATCTACATTCAGTGCTTTTCTATGTGCCTCCCATAAATATAACGGCAGAGTGCTGTCTGTCTGCTCTGACAAGTTAGACCCACAAGGCTCAGAGCTGCAGGACCGGGGCTGCCCATGCTGTCACGGTCCTGTAGTTGCTGAGTGATCCAGACCAGAGGGTCACGTGTGGGTGTCACCTGGGGGCCCTGGCCTTTGTTTCTCGTCCGGTGTTGTCATGTGTGTGAATTCTCACCCCAGATAGCAATCTCTCTGGGGACTGGGGCATGTCCTCAGCTCATTTCAGCTCTCTGAGCTGGGGGGCATAACGTCTGTGGGACTAAACATTTCATCGTGTCTGGAAACAGCCAGTTGGGCAGCTTGGAGAAGGAATGGGGCTGTTCTGCAAGGCTTCCTGCCTCTCCTTGTTAAGTCAGTGTTCACCCCCAGCTGAACCCTTCACCAGGGCCCTAAGTGGCAATACAGGGAGGAAGGGGGCAGGGTGACTGAGGCCCCGTTTTTGTGTTCCCCTGCTGTACAGAAGACCAGACTCAGCATCCCAGGCTTCGTTCTCTGTGGAATCATCCATAAAACTGCAGTCACTGGCTGAAGACTGCCTGATAGATGACTCAGTAAGTGGTCCCTCATTCCAGACCGCTGAAAGGATCCAAGTTCTTGTGTTGATGTCAAGTCTAATAAAGTTGCTACTCATGCGATCTTGGAGGAGCTGGGAAACACAGGAGACCTGAGGAAGAAAAGGACATAGGGAAGCCACTTTCCTTCAGGACTTAAACAGAAGCGGCTGCATTTCTGAGCTACTTTCCTAGCATTAGGACGAGGCACAGGAGTAGCATCTGATGGTCTTGATTTGGACAACAGGTGCGTCAGAAGCCAAGCCAAGATCTTGGCCTGCAGCAGCTGCTGAAAGCAGCTCCGCCCCCGCGCTGGGCTCTCCCACGCACCAACTTGTGTGTTTAAGAGACCCTCTGGAGGGAAGACTTGGACTTGTGTCTGGGGCCTGCCAGCCTAGAGTCCATTAAAATGTTTTCCAGCATGTGCTGAGAACAATAGCAACCATATAAAGAAGCTTCTACTAGGTTTTGGCGGTTATAGCTGCAAACTGGTATTTACTTATACCTTTCAGTTACACAATGTGCAGAAGGTTTTCTTCTGCCTTTGGAGACAAGTTGAGCTTCTACCACTGGGCAGCTTTGCCCTGTCCCAGGCTCCTGCCGTTTTATAGGTTTTGGCTAAAGGTTTGTCCCATTTTCTCTTGGTAAATTAGGTTTGGTCATTATGTTATACAGTGCCATACATAGTTACAAAAATATTTTTTTTATGAGGACGTTTAACATGTACTCGTAGCAAATTTCAAATATGTAATACAGTATTGCTAACTGTAGTCACTATGCTGTACGTTACATCCCCACGGCTTGTTTTAGAACTAGAAGTTGGTACCTTTGGACCCCCTTCACCTGTATGTCCTACTCCCCAACCCCCACCTCTGGCAACCACTGTATCTGTTCTCCATAGGGATAAGCTTGGTTTCCTTTCCTGTTGTAATTATTATTTTTTAAATTCCACGTATTAGTGAGATTATAAAGTATCTGTCGTTCTTTGTCTTACTTAACATAATACCCTTAGGGTCTATGCATATTGCCACAACTGGCAAGATTTCATTCATTTTTATGGCAGAATAGTATTGTATATATATACATCTTCTTTATCCATGCATCCATTGATGGATACTTAGGTGGTTTCTGTATCTTAGGTATCGCAAATAATACTTAGGTTGTTTCTGTATCTTGGCTATCGTAAATAATACATAGGTTGTTTCTGTATCTTGGCTGTTATAAATAATGCTGCAGTGAATATGGGATTTCAAATTAGTGTTGTTTTTTTTTTTTTCCAGATAAATACCCACAAGTGGAATTGCTGGATCATATAGTAATTCTGTTTTTAATTTTTTGAGGAACCTCCATACTGTTTTCCACAGTGGCTATTTCAGTTTACATTCTCACCAGCAGTGCACAGGGATTCTCTTAACATCCTTGTCTTCTTATTTTCGGCTGTGTTGTGCAGCTTGCAGGATCTTATTAAATAGTTCCCTGACAAGGGATTGAACCCTGGTCAGTTGTTTCTTGTCCTGCTCAAAGCTTTCAAGTTTTCATTGTTGAGTAAGATGTTAGCTGTGGACTTCTCATCTATGGCTTTTATGTTGAGGTGCATTTCCTCTATAACCATTTATCATAAACGAACATTGAATTTTGTCAAATGCTCTTTCTGTATCTGTTAAGTGATTATCTTTATCATCTTTCATCTTGTTAACGTGGTATATAACATTGATCTGTGGATATGGAACCATTCTTAAATCCTTGTACTAAATTCCACTTGATCCTGGTGTGTGAACCTTTTAGAGTGTTGTTGAATTCAGTCTGCTGATACTTTGTTGAGGATTTTTGCCTCTATGTTTGTCAGGAATATTGACCTGTTGTTTGGTTTTGGTATGAGAGTAATGCTGGCCTTGTAAAATGAGTTTGGAAGTGTTCCTTCTTTTTCTATTTCTGGAAGAGTTTGAGAAGGATTGGTGTTAATTCCACTTTGAACGCTTGGTAGAATCCACCAGTGAAGCTACCTGGTCCTTACTAGTGATTAGACTATTCACATTTCCTGTTTTTTTCATGATTCAGTCCTGGAAGGTTGTATGTTTCTGGGAATTTATTGTTACTGGCATCTGATTAATTGTGGTACTCTCTTAGGCTCCTTTGTATATCTGAGGTGCAGCTGTAATGTCTTCCCTTTCATTTCTGATGTTACTTATTTGAGATCTTCTTATTCTTGGTGAGTCTATTTAAAGGTTTGTCAGAGGAGCTCTGTTTTGAAAAGTCAGGCTGTGGAGCAGGACAAGAAACCATTTCAATGGTAGTGTCAATTCTCCTTCTTAGTCAGAAACTATTTTCCCCATAAATACAGATATCAGGGATAAGTTTTCTTTTCAATCTACATGATGTCCTGGAGGTCAGAAAAAGAATATTTCTCTTTCATAACCTAGCTCACTTCCAGAGTAGGCACTCAGATCTACGAGGGTGGAATCCTTCTTAGATCACAGCGACAGCAGAATTTAATAGAAAGACGTCTTCAAAGCCAGATCTTTGAAATCTTGACTCTAATTAGCTTTACGAGCTTGGGTAAACTGAGTTAAAGAACCTAGTCTACAGAACCCTTTTTGTCACAATAAATGCTAATTACAACCATTCTTTGTATTCCTCTGCTCTTTGAAGACCTATCAGCAGGTCAGAGCTGCAGGTCACGAGGATCTAGATCTCAGGTCTCACCAGCTTAAAATGTCATGAAAGCGTCCTCTCAAAGACTGAGATTTAGAACTGTCATCTGCTCTGTGGTCCTCCTGAAGCCAGCTCCCACGTTCCACATGTAAATCTTGTCTTACGGAGGAATCCCTAGGCCATCAGTAAAGTTCTCTGCATCGAGCTTTCAGCTGGGGGCCTTAGGTTCTCTGCTCTTGCCACAACAGACTTCCAGGCACACATATGACTAGTCCATTAAACCCACTGTGGGTAGAGAAAGAAGATAAAACAAATACTAAGTGTGTATGGTATTTGGTTCTACAGGGCAAGGTAGTCTCAGTGGGAACAGACAGGGTGCAAGTTAGAAAAATGGATGGAGTCATCTGTACTTACCCTCACTTTGAGTCTGTGCAAATAAAGTCTCCTCTCCCTTGCTGACTTGATACTGTGATAAATCCAAGTATTTGTTTTTCTGATGGTAGTCTGGAAACTTAATGGGTGTCTTCTACCTCTTGTTTTTCTGGTCTTCAGAACTTCTAAGAGGCAACCTACTACATCTGAGATTGGCAAATTATGGCTTTTTCCCTTTTTGATGATGGAACATAGCCATGCATATTCAGTTGTGGGTTGTCTATGGCTACTTTTGTACTGAAACAGCAGAATTAAGTATCTGCAATACAGACATGGCCTGCAAACCTAAAATACTATCCCTTTAAGAAAAAAAGCATGCCAACCCCAGTAGGACTTCATTTCTCATTTAGGGCAATGGATCACGTGACTAGATATCAAGGCAAAGCACCTTTGGAAGTGGCCAGTTTAAAGCTGGCCAAGGTAAGTTTTTTTTTCCCCCCTCCAAACTGTAAATGCATAAAGAATCATCAGGAAGATTTTCTGCATGCTACTCATCAGGGACACATACATGAGCTTTCCAGGTAGGGACTATAGTACCCCATGGAAACAGCCCGTCTCCAGTACTAGGTGAGCCGTTAAAACATTAAACAGTATATAATAACAGAGTCAAAATTACTACTTGTGGACTAAAACAAAGGACACATTTCCACTACAACAGAAATAAATTTTAATTCATTGAAAAGTGCAGCAGTGAACAGGGTCCTTTGAAGGGCACTTTCTAAGTCAAATGACTGAGATGACACAGAGCCAGGGCAGGACTTCCAGGAACAGATGAGGCAAACACAGGAATTCACAGAGTCAGTGGGACCTAAGTGGTGGTGAAGCGAGAGACCTAAATATTCCCACCTAGTTCCACTGGTGGATCAGTTTAAATACCCCTTTGCTGTCTCTTAATAAGGATCCTGGGACAATTTATCTTCTTCTGTTAAAATACTAGTCCTTAGACCCTTAGAAGTAAATTTAAGAACAGTTGCCAGACTACCCTAATGTTGTTAATTAAAACATCTAGAAACAGCACCGCTGGTCGAATTCAAAGATGCTCAAAAGGCATTCCCTACTTTTTAGTTGCAGGGAATGTTATTGTATTTGAAGGAGAGCTTTGTAGTAGGAAGTCTAATAAGGCAAAATCTTTACTCATCCCCAAGATCTCTGTTCATTCCTAATAGTTACAGTTCTCTATTCTGAAGGGCACCCGGTCTTCTTAAAAGGGAAAATAAACCTCCAGTCAGTACAATTGAGAGAAAAAAGGCAATCCTCCTGCAGTGAGGCCCTTATGCATATTCTGAGGAATTTCAGTGCATTTTATGGTCTGTTAGTCTATAAACCGAGGCTTCTTTATGAAAGATGATTTTAGCATAGACCCAGAGAATGAAGCCAGTCCAAGAGAAAAAAATTAGAGACCATTTAAAAATGAGAGGTACAAAGAGGGCTTCAGTCCATCCCCCTACCAACCCAACCCAAAATCTGCATGTAAGAGCAGGTAGTTGATCTGCGTTACTCTCATGACCTCATCTGCTTTTAGGAAGCAGCATCATAAAACTGAATAATGTCACATCACAGTACAAGACCTGGTAAGAGTTGGTTTGTTTTTATTTGGGAATAACTGGTCAACTTTCATTAATGTGGAAACTGACTGATTAATGTTAAGAATCATAGAATAAAGCTGATACCCATACTCAACACTGTAGTTTGCTTTTAGTTACAAAACTGTTAGAATTTCTTTTCCTAAAACAGTTCAAACAGAAGTATTCATTTCTCTTGCCCATTTCACCTCTAAATACCACAATTACTGGGACTGTGTGAGGTAAAGGAATAAACCTAATGGCTATTAACCCAACATGGCAATCTGGGATTGTGATAGAAAGTCACTTATTATGGCCATGTGTTACAAAGTGCTTAAAGCTCAACCTAGGACCTTACATAAGGCTAAAATCAGACTGCCTGAGTGGGACAGGTTATAAACCATAGATCCTCTTCTTACCTGCTGCCCCACCATCAACTAGCCTTCTTGTGAAGACAACATAAGAATGGGGATTAGTCTTTGAGCCAAGAGACAGAAATATAGGTGTTCTAAACAGTGAGGAAGCATCAAAAAAAAATCTAATTTTGACAGAGAAACAGTAAACAAGGCCCAAACTGCACCAGACTCCAAAAACTCAGGAAGAAGTTAGCTGAGAGGGAAGAAGCTAAGTAGTTGGTACTTCACATCAACTCTAAAATTCTTACATCTTATAACAAATGAACAGAATGTCAGCAAAATGCAGAGGGAGTGTCACAACTTCACTTGTGGGCCTGGAACCCAGGCTCCCTGCTGGGCAGGCACTTAGTACACCTAATTTATGGCCTTTCATCAACCGGAGAGCCCTACCTACAGAAGGCCCTCCGAAAACACAACCTTCACCAACCCTTGGAAGTCCTTCTCTGCTGAAATACTTAACCCACTTTTTCAGATCTTAGAGGGGAGACATTCCCTCAACAGCCCTGGTGTTAACGGGCTCCCTATGTGAGCAGTCACTGGCAAGTAGATGTCTATCACCTTCAGGAACTACTTAGAATTAGCCTGTACCAAAAGCTTGCTACTGTTCTATTTCAATGAAGCACAAGCCCAGAATTCCCAAAAATGAATAGAGCTTGGTTGATAAGTTTTGAATTTGTGACCTTATCACGTTGTGATGAGTATTATAAAAAGTGTATTTTTACTAATCTAAAACCAATGGTTTTTGTTTTTAATCAGGTGGTTCAGCTCTGATGGTGGTTCTTCAAGCCATGTGATATTGGTATTTTTGATAGTGAAGTGCTCAATCTGGAATGCTATGCAGGTCCTCTGATTTTAGGTCAAGCTGGATACCAAAAACATTTCCCACCCCCAGCAAAGCAGTGCCATTTATCTGAATGGATTTATAAGTCCAGATCACATGGGGACTAATTAAAAACTGTGGCCCCAGGACAAAAAGGGTTTGGTGAGAACAAAGATCTCAGGAGTATTGTCATCAGCTAAATAAAGGGACCAGGGACAGCCACTCCTGACACACAGGCAGAGTTCACAGTTTAACACATTGCACAAGGAAGTCAGCTGATTGGGTTGCTTTTTCAAACAGGACTTAAAGCCAGTCCAGAAACCCTTCCAGGCGTGGTCTTGAAGACTAGCTACAGACACCTACTCCAATCACTTCATCAGAAAGAGGTGAGCAGAGATCCAACCGCACAGGTGCTACAGAAGGTGTTTTGAAAATCTTCGTGTCCTGACGCTGCCATGATTGCTGAACATAAGCCGAGGGTCAAACCTATACCTGGGGACAGAAAAAGCGTAAGACAATGCGGCATTAACTGTTGTGAGCCATTGAGTACTTCATTCAGAATATTAACTGGAAAGACTGGCAGGAAGGGATACAAAAGAAGCAACTAAATCACCAGAAGAGGATCTAGTGGGAAAGTAGTACAGAGCAGGAGTACTTAGTAATTAAGAGCAATTCCATCATAAGTCAGTGAGCACAAAATAATATAGTAAAAGTGCAGAAAAGAAAAACAGAGGTAAGGCAAATCTTGAAAGGTGTTAGGAGGAAAGGTTAAAGCTTTTCGGGGGAGGGAGGGATCCCTAAACTATAAAGCAGCCTGGTGCAAGAGTGTAGCCCTTGCTGAAAGCTCCTGCCGCATTTTCACAGCCCCGTCTTCTTTTACGTTTTGACACACAGACCGTGGTGTGTAAGAGGTAAGGTATGCACTTCAGACAGGAGCTTGAGTCTGGCTTATTATGAACATAGGTAAGTCACTGACATCTCTGGCCACCAATAAAACAGGAAGGCAACTTATGTGAAGTATCTAGCACATAAAATCAATTCTGCCTGCTGATGCAGAAGATGTGGGTTTGATCCCTGGGTCAGGAAGATCTCCTGGAGAAGGAAGTGGCAACCCACTCTAGTCTTCTTGCCTGCGAAATCCCATGGACAGAGGAGCCTGGCAGCCTGTAGTCCATGGGGTCACAGAAAAGTTGGACACAACTTAGCAACTAAATAACAAAGGAATTTAAAAGCCACGTGGACTTTAGCTTAAGCCAACATCAGCAAAGCCAGCATTGAGAATCTTAGCCCTAACCCTCCAGAATGTAAACAAGACACTTAGTAATGGTTAAAAAAAACAAAGCAATTTCATGGAAGAAGGCATAAGAGAGTAAGGTGTTGTTGAGACCATCTGGATTATGTAAGTGGCTGAACCCCATTAAAGCTTCTATATAAACCTTAAGGTTCTGCCAGGCAGGTGTGGAGATCTACTCATCTTGTGAACGCCCAAGACAAGCCTCTCATACAAGCTGAGGCTTGTTCAAGCAAGATAATGTGTCCAAGGATCAACAGCTGTTTTGAGGATGGAGACAAGATGGCTGGGTAGAAGGATATGAACTTACATCTTCTCATGAAGACAAAACCACAACTACCTGCTAAACAAACACTGGCAACCCCCTCCCCCCACCATCCCCAAACTTACCAAAAAGATATCCTACATCCAGAGACAAAGAAGAAGCCACCACAAGGCAGTGTGGATGGGAGGGGGGGTGAGAGAGACAGGATCATGTATCTATATGGGCAAGTCCCTCTGCTGTTCGCCTAAACTCTCACGACATTGTCAATTAGCTACCCCCCAATACAAAAAAAGAGAAAAAGCCACAACAAGACAGCAGGAGGGGTGCAACTGTGACAAAATCAAACCCCACACCCATGGGTGGGTGACCCACAAACTGGTAAAATATTTTATCACAGAGGTTCTCCCACCAGGGTGAAAGTTACGAGCACTACATCAGGCTCCCCAGCCAGGTGGTCTTGCATTGGGAGGAGGAGCTCCGAAAGCATTTGGCTTTGAAGGCCTGTGAGTTTAGACTTGGGGAGGAAGAGAAACTCCACCCTTGGAGGGTGCAGACAGTATGCACCAGGACCCAGTGGAAAAGCACTGTTTTCATAACGTCTGAGCCAGATCTATCTGCTGATGTTGGAGGGTCTCCTGGGGACGCAGGTGGGCAGCTGTGGCTCCCTGTGGGGACAGTGGCACTGGTGGTGGTAGTTCTGAGCAGTACTAGTTGACACGAGCCCTCCTGGAGGCTACCTTCTTACAAGGCCCGGCCTCACCCAACAGCCTACAGGCTCCAAG
>NW_011494735.1:8666642-8680930 GCF_000754665.1 Bison bison bison | reverse complement strand
GGCTCCAGGGCTGGGATGCCTCAAGCCAACCAACCAAGAGGGTGGGAATACAACCCCTCCCATCAGCAGACAGGCTACCTAATGTCATCCTGAGCCCACAGCGCCTTGCTGAACATAACCCATGACATGGCCCTGCCCACCAGAGGGACAAGAGCTGGTGGAGTTGGACAGTGGGCCCAACTCCACACCAATGGGCCCACACCAGTCTTCTCACCCCCTAGGAAGCCTGCAAAAGCCTCTTAGACTGGCCTCATTCACCAAGGGGCAGATAGCAGAAGCAAGAAGAACCACAATCCTGCAGCCTGTGGAACAGAAACTGCAACTAACTTTTCTAACAGAAAAGGTAGACCAGATGCAACAGCAGAGGAATATGTCTTATACAAGGGAACTTGATACATTCCCAGAAGAACCACCGACTGAAATAGAGACAAGCAATACAGATTCAGAGTACTGAAAGTAAAGATTATCCAAGATCTTGGGAAAAAATGGAGATACAGATACAAGAAATGCTTAATAAAGAGACGATCTGAAGAAGAAACAAACAGATGAACAAAACCTGAATGAAAAATACACTAGAAGAAATCAGTGACAGAATAAATGAGGCCAAAGAATGGTTAAGTGAGCTAGAAGACAGAATGATGGAAAGCACTGCCTTGGAAAATAAAGAAAAAAGAATAAAAAGAAATGAGGACAGTCTAAGAGACCTCTGGGACAACACTGAATGCACCAACATTATAGGGGTCCCAGGAGGAGGAGAGAGAAAGGGCCGGAGAAAATATCTGGAAAGATAATAGCTGAAAAATTCCCCCACATGGGAAACAGTCACTCAAGTCCAGGAAACACATAGTCCCGGGCAGGACAAATGTAAGGAAGAACACACTGAGACACACATTAATCAAATTGGCAAAAATTAAAGAGAAAATATTTTTAAAAAACAAGGGAAAAACAACACATACAACAGAATCCTCATAAGGTTGTCTGTTGATTTCTCAGCAGGCCAGGAGGGAGTGGCATGATATATTAAAAGTGATGAAAAAGAAGAACCTAAAACCAAGAATACTCAGAAAGGCTCTCATTCAGATCTGATGGTGAGATCTAAAGCTTTTAAGTTAGTCACCAAATCATAGGAGGAGAGAAAAAAGGGGGAAAAAAAGACCACTAAGAACATACCTATGTATCAGTAATTAGCTTAAACATAAGTTATTAAACGCTCCAACCTAAGGAAGTACAAAACAACCCGTATATACGCTGACTACAAGAGAGCCACTGCACGTCTAGTCACTACAGGCACTCTATGTCTAGTGACAGACAGACTGAAAGCGAGGGGCTGGACGTATTCCATACAAATGGAAATCAAAGGAAAGCTAGAGTAGCAATACTCATGTAAGACAAAACTGACTTAAAAAAAAGAAAAGGACTCTTATATGAGACAAAGAAGGATCTCAGTTCCCTGACCAGGGATTGAAGCCACACCCTCAGTGGTGAAACTGGAGTCCTAACCACTGGACAGCCAGGGAATTCCCATTACCTAGCTTTAGTTTACTGGCATCCATGTCTCTGGCTCTACATACAGGGTTTGAAAGCAAAAGTGTTACATTTCTTTAACAAATAGTCTACAATCCCCTTTCTTTAGTCACATACATTCCTTACGAACTTGGATTGAAGATACCACTTCACATGTTAGGTGGCTAAATAATTAAGTTACTAATTTTCATCAGCCTAGGATATCATTCTTTCCTCTTTCCTACAATCAGAGTATACAAACTGAAATAATTCTTTGCCAAAGAGAGTTTGATTTTTAATTTTATAATCAAGCCCAAAATGACAGGCGGCTTCCCACATGCAGCTCAAATGCATAGGGTGTTGTGAACCATGTTACTGGTACAAAGTTACTATTTAAGAGGCATGAGAGTAGGAAGAACAGAAGTAACTTAGTGAGTGAGTTAAATGTCTTTCCAACCTTCATATACTGCAGTGGGCTTATTTATTTTGACATCTGAGAGTTCATACTTACATTTTGTGTATTTATTATATTAAATTTACTGGCAAGTATTCAAGTTTCCATAATTGGGGCTTCTGAGAAATGAAAGGCAGGCAAGGCTCTGAGAAGCGCTAGGACCAGGGTGGCCCTTGGTCAGCTTACATTAAAGCAGCCCCAGGTGTTACCAGAGCAATCAAGTGGTAACATGACAAGAACCACAGGCAGGAAGGGGAGCAAGAGCCCTGTGTGGCGGGGACCAGGGCTGTGCCTCCAGCTAGAGCGCACACTGCCTGTGGAGAGCAAGACTTTGAAGCAGCTCATTTTCTCAGCACAACTGGCTGCTGCACTAAGACCCAGCATTCCCCGTATAAAGCAGAGCAGTGAGAAACAACAGCTCAGCTCAGAGCAGGAAGGACCCACTGGGCTCCCTCTGCCTCCAGGAACGGCAGGACTGCTGAAGACAACTGGGCAAAGTCATCGAGGACGATGGGAAACTTACCCGGGGTCAAAGACCCCTGGAGTGCGGCAGGTTGGTCCAGAGCAGGACTGTAACATCATCAGCCGATAGTTCATCTTTCCCAGCAGCTCTGGATCTATGCTTTTAGCAATGTTATTGAGTTGGTGTGGGTCTGCAGTCAGGTTATAGACTTCTACAAACACCTACAGGAAATGAAAAGATGGAGGAAAAAGAAGAGCAAGGGTTATCACATCTGAAGAAATACGCCTCACGTGAGATATTTCTAAATGGAAAGAGAGGAGGTGGATTAAAAACCAAGGCCTGGGAGAATAGCATCCGGTCTCAAGATCCTCAAAGAGCCCGAGGGTACGGAGCAGACAGTGGGCCATCTGTTCTGAGGGTTGAATTACTCTGAGTCTATGGCCCACGTGCTGGAAACGGGCCTCCAGCACTCCTGTGCCTTCAGGGAAAGTCAGGAGGGAAAAGCCTTCCTTCTATAATTAAAGCAGAGAACAGAAGGCAGGACTGTCAAATGGCAAGGGCTCAGAAACGAGACCAAGTAATAAGGTTACTGCGTGAGACTTGATATCTGAAGTTTATCTTTGCCTTACAGTTGTGAGGATTCAAATGAGAACAGATATGAAAGGAACCCATCTTATAAAAATGTTAAGTTTTCCTATTTTAGATACATAACACCACTTGAAGAAAGAGACGTTATTTCTAAAATGAGAGGCATCTAATAACACTATTTTCCCCTCCATCAGTACTTTGTTCTCCAGATTGGAGTTAAGTGATAGGCTCAGAAGATGTACATCAATTTTGCTTATAAAGGCTTCAAGGAGCTGCCCTCACACGATCACTTATAAAGCGGAAGGGACTGAGTTTGAGGGAAGCTCTCTTGCTTGTTCTCTGAAGTGCTTATGACCCACAAATAAATAGTGAGCAAGTCAATTTCTGAGAAACATGATGAGTGCTGGCTCCATACGGCAAAATGTAGGCTGCCAGATGGGGCAGGTGTGCACCCGCTGATGAAGAGTAAGAACAAGGGACTGGAGTGCGTGTGCTCCTCCAGATAATCCACACTGATCCGGGCTGGCTGAAAGCCACCTTCCTCCAAGGATGCTGCCTTTAACCTGCTGATCCATGTGAGCAGCACTGGTCTATGCTGTGCTAGGAACAGGGGGGTCTGAGCCAGCTGCTGGCCAGGAAGCTTTCTAGGAAAGGCCCCCGACTCCTTTCATCTCCATAGAAGTTCTTACCCTCACCCCAGACCAGGCATGTAGCATTCTGGAAAAGTGAACCGTGTGTATTTCAAGTGTATGTGTGGGAGGTGGTGGAAGTAGAGAAAGCCCCACCCAGCAAGGTCAGTTAGAGAAGTCAAGTATGGCCTTGTGGAATTCTATTTCCTTAACCAATGGAGACATAAGTGTGAGTATAGATAAGAATTGGGAGATTGTGACTGACACACGTATGCTACCATGTATAAACAGATAGCTAGTGGGAAGCTGCTCTACAGCACAGAGAGCTCAGCCTGGTGCTCTGTGATGACCCTGAGGGTGGGATGAGGGAAGGGGAGGGAGGTTCAAGAGGAAGGTGATATATGTATCCACACACAGCTATGCACTTCACGGCACAGCAGAAACTAACACAATGTCGTAAAGCAACTATGCTGCTGCTGCTGCTGCAACTTTACCTCAGTGAGAAAATAAACCCCATTGCCCCAGGAACAGTCCTGGAATTTCTCTTCGGCCACCAAGTCCAGCTAACAAAGCCCTGGCAATAGACACAAGGGGTGGCGGGGCAGCAGGCCCTCTTACCTCCTGGTCATCAAACTCGCAGTACTGTAAGTCCCACCGTTCTGACATGGTCCTCACACAGGCATAGGTGTTGTTATATGCATCTTCACACACACAGTCAGGGAAGCATTGCTGTAGGGACATTGAAAAGTTAGCTGAAGAGCACCTTCAACAGTGACAAATGCTACTTGCATACAGCAGCAGCCAGGCTGGCTTGAGCCAGACATACAACTGGACAGAAAGGAGGAAACTTTCCACAGAGAAGTAAATTGAAAACAGACGTGAGACTCAGCTCCTACTAAGGGCTGACTCGATTAAGGAACATGAGGTGTGGCTGCTGTGTGTGTAGACTGCTGCCATCCCTGCCTGCTAATCTCCTGACAGGAATGAGTTCTAACGAGCCCCTGTAAATATACAGGTTGGTAAGGAGAAGAAATCACTACGCAGGTGAATCACTCTGCAGGTTTTTTTAGGTACTTTCATCCTCAAGGCTTGGGGAAAGTCTGAAATGAGCTTTGTGGAATCATTTGCAGTAAGTTGTTTATGAGCACTCTTATCACCAAATAGGACTTGACTTTGATTCCATCAAGTCTTCCATACCATCTTTTGGTTGGGTTTTTACTATATTTTAACATGTCAGTGTCAGGCTTCCATTTGGAGTTGACTCTGTTACCCATTCTCTAAAGAGTGGCTGATGTCGCTCATGTCCCCTCCATGACCAGTCTGGCTGCCACCAAATCAAGATGCTCATGCTGGCCCGCTTATAGGTGGAAACCCTGTCTCTCTGCTGGATGCCACTGATCACATCCCTAACGAAAAGTGGTACCACAGTTGGGATGGGTAGAAGAAAGGAAGGGGTCCTGATAAAGTAAGAAGGAGGGCAGATTTGTGAACTTGGTATAAAAACTAGAAGAATTCGAAGTGTCCGTTTTTGACGGTAGGTCGGCAGATCATTTTCAGGATTACTTTTACCTTTGTTTATCTCCTAACCTCCCAGAGTCAAGTGACAAAGTGAAAGGAGGAGGACTGAGATTAACTGAGTTTCAGCACTTGGCACGTGTAAACCCACGCCAGTTGTGCCATCCGTGAGAGGGCGTCTAAGACAACTTGCGCCACACTCACAGACACTCCAGGACTCAGGGAAGGACACGTGGGGTCGGTGACGTTGCGGCCTTCTCCCTGATATTCCACCAGGACGTCTGATCGCCAAGTCAGATTACTGGCCCCTTTCTAGAAAGAAGAGCAAAAGTGGTTTCAATGAGGCGTACAGAGTAGGCTAAAATCACAATGTTATTCATTCTACCACTCAAGGGGTCCTGGGAGTCAAAATGAACTGACCGTTCAGTAACTGAAGGGAATGACTAAAATGGAGGCATTTGAAGGCTACCGAGTATCACGTCCAGTTGTAGAGTCCTCACATGCTCTGTCGCTCAATCATGTCTGACTCTTTGTGTCCCCATGGCCAGGATCCTCTGTCCATGGGATTCTCCAGGCAAGAATACTGGAGTGAGTTGCAATTTCCTCCTCCAGGGAATCTTCCCAACCCAGAGACTGAACCCATGTCTCCTTTGTCTCCTTGCATTGGCAGGTGGATTCTTCACCACTGAGCCACCTGGGAGACCCCCAGGATTCTCACAAGTAATGTCAAATGCTTTGAGCATAGTTATTTCTCAAGACCACTCCTGTGGAGCAGGTCAGGAATGGAAACCAACGAAGTCGTGAAGCAAGAATCAAAGTTGTATGGCAAGGTGCTGAAAGTTCAGATCAGACTAAACAATACTGTCTATAAACTCTAAAAATTCGTCTAAGCTAGTGCTGAGAAATTAAATATGGCTGGTGAGCTAAGGACTGTAACAGGACTTGATGGTCAACAGGTTCTTGATGGTCAGAACGAAGATACCATACATATATAAACTCATTTCATTTTTGCTGCACATCAATGGAGCAGAAGGAAAAGAGCAACGGCATTTGAAACGGGAATGTTTAAGACAGGCACACAAATGGTGAAAAGGAGAGGGAGTTTGGGATCAAAAGGACAGTGTAAGGCCAGGGTGGAAGCAGGACACCTGGTATGTGGGTTCCTGATACCCAGCTTTCAGACAAGGAAGATAGCCAGGTCCCAGGGGGCATTTACGAAACTGCAGAGAAATTAATTATACATAGCATAATGACTTTAGCCCTGTAGTGAAGTTGGTTTTTTTTTTTCTAACTAGAAATAAGATTAACGGTGTAAGATTTGTTTAGGAAGAGTGAAGAGATAAAAATTTCCCTCTATATGATCCTATAGATTTATTGCAATTCCAGCCAAAGCCCAAAATGATTTTTTAAGCAATCTGAAAAGCTGTTTTTATAAACTTTACATGGAAGATAGAAGAAAGATAACTGTCTTTTAAGATACCCCTAAGAACAACTCTTAAGAGACCCCTAATAACCCTAAGAGAGAAGTGTACACATGCAAGGTTTAATTATACAGCTTTGTAACAGCACACTGGTTGAGGGACAGACATATTTGTGTAACAGAAAAGACAATTGAGTATTTATAGAAAAAGAAATGAAACTGAATTCCTGACTCCTACCATGCAAGAAAACCAATTCAAGATACATCAAGGACTCAAAGGTTAAGAGGCAGAACTACAGAATTTTCAGAAGAAAATTTGGGAGAACTATTTTCTGACCTCAAGGTTCAAAAGTATTTTTATAAACAAGACACAAAGGACACTAAATCATCTCATAAAAGAGGTGCTTCACACACTCCTGCACTGTCATATCTTAATGCAGGGAGAAGACAAGTCACAAACGGGGAATATCATGGCAAAAAAGGCATTTCACAAGGGAAGAAACACAAAAGACGTAAGTGAAAGATGACTCACTGATCAAACACCCAACTGAAAAAACAAGCAAAGGATCTGAACAGACATTTCTCCAAAGAAGATATACAAATGTCCAACAAATACACGACAAGGTATGTTTGTGACAACAAATCAACAAGATTAGTCATTAGGAAAATGCAAATCAGAACCACAATGAGTCCCACTCATACCCACTCAGTTCAGTCGCTCAGTCGTGTCCAACTCTTTGCGACCCCATGAATCTCAGCACGCCGGGCCTCCCTGTCCATCACCAACTCCTGGAGTTCACCCAGACTCACGTCCATCGAGTCAGTGATGCCATCCAGCCATCTCATCCTCTCTCGGCCCCTTCTCCTCCTGCCCCCAATCCCTCCCAGCATCAGAGTCTTTTCCAATGAGTCAACTCTTCGCATGAGGTGGCCAAGTACTGGAGTTTCAGCTTTAGCATCATTCCTTCCAAAGAACACCCAGGACTGATCTCCTTTAGAATGGACTGGTTGGATCTCCTTGCAGTCCAAGGGACTCTCAAGAGTCTTCTCCAACACCACAGTTCAAAAGCATCAATTCTTCGGCGCTCAGCTTTCTTCACAGTCTGACTCTCACATCCATACATGACCACAGGAAAAACCATAGCCTTGACTAGACGGACCTTTGTTGGCAAAGTAATGTCTCTGCTTTTCAATATGCTATTTAGGTTGGTCATAACTTTCCTTCCAAGGAGTAAGTGTCTTTTAATTTCATGGCTGCAGTCACCATCTGCAGTGATTTTGGAGCCCCAAAAAATAAAGTCTGACACTGTTTCCCCATCTATTTGCCATGAAGTGATGGGACCACATGCCACGATTTTCGTTTTCTGAATGTTGAGCTTTAAGCCAACCTTTTCACTCTCCTCTTTCACTTTCATCAAGAGGCTTTTTAGTTCCTCTTCACTTTCTGCCATAAGGGTGGTGTCATCTGCATATCTGAGGTGATTGATATTTCTCCCGGCAATCTTGATTCCAGCTTGTGCTTCTTCTAGCCCAGCGTTTCTCATGATGTACTCTGCATGTAAGTTAAATAAGCCAGTTGACAATATACAGCCTTGATGTACTCCTTTTCCTGTTTGGAACCAGTCTGTTGTTCCATGTCCAGATCTAACTGTTGCTTCCTGACCTGCATATAAGTTTCTCAAGAGGCAGGTCACGTGGTCTGGTATTCCCATCTCTTTCAGAATTTTCCAGTTTATTGTGATCCACACAGTCAAAAGTATCAAAAGGCAAAATGATAGGATACTGAAAGAGGAACTCCCCAGGTCAGTAGGTGCCCAATATGCTACTGGAGATCAGTGGAGAAATAACTCCAGAAAGAATGAAGGGATGGAGCCAAAGCAAAAACAATACCCAGTTGTGGATGTGACTGGTGATAGAAGCAAGGTCTGATGCTGTAAAGAGCAATATTGCATAGGGACCTGGATTGTTAGGTCCATGAATCAAGGCAAATTGGAAGTGGTCAAACAGGCGATGGCAAGAGTGAATGTTGACATTCTAGGAATCAGTGAACTAAAATGGACTGGAATGGGTGAATTTAACTCAGATGACCACTATATCTACTACTGTGGGCAGGAATCCCTTAGAAGAAATGGAGTAGCCATCATGGTCAACAGAGAGTCCGAAATGCAGTACTTGGATGCAATCTCAAAAACAACAGAATGATCTCTGTTTGTTTCCAAGGCAAACCATTCAATATCACAGTATTCCAAATCTATGCCCCAACCAGTAATGCTGAAGAAGCTGAAGTTGAATGGTTCTATGAAGACCTACAAGACCTTTTAGAACTAACACCCAAAAAAGATGTCCTTTTTATTATAGGGGACTGGAATGCAAAAGTAGGATGTCAAGAAACACCTGGAGTAACAGGCAAATTTGGCCTTGGAACACAGAATGAAGGAGGGCAAAGGCTAATAGAGATTTGCCAAGAGAACACACTGGTCATAACAAACACCCTCTTCCAACAACACAAGAGAAGACTCCACACATGAACATCACCAGATGGTCAACACCGAAATCAGACTGATTATATTCTTTGTAGCCAAAGATGGAGAAGCTCTATACAGTCAGCAAAAACAAGACCAGGAGCTGACTGTGGCTCAGATCATGAGGTCCTTATTGCCAAATTCAGACTTAAATTGAAGAAAGTAGGGAAAACCACTAGACCATTCAGGTATGACCTAAATCAAATCCCTCACACCCACTAAGACATAGTAAAAAGATAACAGCAACTGATGGCAAAGACGTAGAGAAACTGAATCCTTTTACACTGCTGGTGGGAATATACAGAACAGTGCCATCACTTTAGAAACAGTCTGGAAGTTCCTCAAAAGGTTAAATAGAAAAATCACCACATGACCTAGCAGTTCTACTAAGGATACACTCAAGAGAATGGAAAACATTAGCTCACCCAAAAATCTATATATAAATGTTCACAGCAGTGTTACTCATAGAGTCAAATGGGAAACAATGCAAATGTCTATCAACTGATGGCTGGATAAATACGTGGCTGGATAAATACATGGAATACTACTGTTTAGTAATAAGAAGGAATGAAGTAGTAACGTGTGTTACAATGGGGATGACCCTTGAAGACAGCTCAGTGTTTTCAGCCAATCACAAGAGACCACATACTGTATGATTCTATTTACAGAAAATGTCCACAGCAGACGATCTGTAGTGACAGAAAGGAGTGCCTGTCTGGTGCTGAGAGAGGGAGCCTGGAGTGACTCCTAGTGTATCTGGGGGTTTCTTTTTGGGGGTAATGAAAATGTTGTAAAGTTAGATTATACTGAAGTTGTACAACTCTGACTATATCAAAACCTAGTGAGCTGTCAACTTTAAACTGGTGAATTGTATAGTAAGGGAATTAAGCTGTGAAAAAAGTGATTCATCTCATTAATAAAGAAATGTACCGTAGAACCAACTATAATTTTGTTGTTTTTCACCCCCTAGATAGGCAAAAAAATGAAGCAGTCTGATAGCTTCATATAGAGCAAAAGGAATTCTTACACATTACTGGTGGAATATAAACTGATGATGATTTTGGACAATAACTTGGTGATATTTGTAGGAATGAAGATGTGAGGTTCCCGTGACCTTGGTGTGTATACACATGCTCACTGGGAAACACGTATGAGAATGTCACGGCAGCACCATGCCTAGAGCAAAACTAGAATACCACAAATGTACAACTGATAAAAAAATATAATTAAGAGGTGAAGCATTCCTTCTTATGATGGAATATTAGGTATCAGTGAACAATATCGATCAATCTGCAAACAATGCTGAACTGGAAAAAAAGGCTTGATTACAACTAGTAGAATGTCATCTTTAGAGTGCAAAACAAGATAGGTATTTTTCCCTCAAGACAGGTATGTTGTTTATGGCTACGTACATGATAACTACTAAAAAAATAAAAGCCAGAGAGTAACAACCATAAAATTCAGAAAAGTGATAACTGGTAAGGGCAGGTAAAGGGGTGGGATGGGGAGGAGTGCATAGGAAGACCCATCAATATGAGGAGTATTTCAGTTCTTAAATGGGATTATGGGTTCATGGGTATTTCCTGTGTTTTATAACTTACATGAGTGACATGTACTCTCTTGGATAAGTCACACCTCACCTAATAATTGTGACAGATTCATACAAATCA
Organism: Bison bison bison; assembly: GCF_000754665.1. Lineage (NCBI taxonomy): Eukaryota > Metazoa > Chordata > Mammalia > Artiodactyla > Bovidae > Bison > Bison bison. The sequence continues at coordinate 8,670,166 of NW_011494735.1, read as the reverse complement.
GTAAGAGTTACCTATAATATAGAGTACTGATCCGTCAAACTTCTCTATGCCTAAACATATTCACACACATTTTTAATGAAAAAGAGATGCTGTTTGAAACCTCCTTTTCTCCCTGCAGTATGTGGTGGTCATCTTTCTAAGTCAATATATACTTACGCACATCATTTAGTGCTGCTTCAATAGTCTTGTTTAATTTTGCCACAATGTGACCAATTCCCTTCTGTATATTCAGGTTTTATAATTTTCTTCTATTACTACTGTATGTAGGGTTTTTTAATTAAACTTTTTATTACGTATTGGGGTACAGCTGATTAACAATGTTGTGACGGCTCCAGGTGAATATTACACGCAGTTCTTTATAGTTAGCACTGTGCAGTGCCAGACACAGTAGGTACTCAGATAATTCTTGAACGAATTTTGTTCTCTTAAGAGTAAATTCCTAGATCTGCTTGATGTGTGTACTCTGAAGTGATGTGTCTTATTAAATTAGCCTACTGATAGCTTATGCTGATTACACTTCAATGAGTCTGAGTAGCTTTCATTTTTTTTCAGACTTCTATAATTACTGGGTATTAATCTTTTTCATCTTTGCCAGTTCTACAGGCAATAGGGGCCTCCTTCAGTTAAGCCTTTCTTTGATCAGCATTGAAGCAATCTTTTTGCACTGACTAGTCATTTTTAATTCCTCTGAGAATTGATTAGTTACTTCTTTTGCCTATTTTTATACTGAGATATTAATTTTCACTTTTAAGAATTCATCTGTTAGGATTAGTTACCCTTTTTCATATATGCTGCAAATATTTTCTCAATTTGTTACCTGTCTTTGTGTATGATGGGGCTTTTGGGGGAAGAAGGAGAAAAGGAAGGATACAGAACTCTGTTTATATGTGTCTAGTCTTTTTAAAGAAAGCTCCTTCCCACTACAGATATGAGAAAAGCTGTATTCTCTGCTTCCCAAATTTAATAGTTTTAAGATTTAAAGGGTCTCCCCTGAAGATTTAAAATTTAACTCTACTTATACAACCTGGAATTTACTTCAGAGTCTTGGCTCAGGGCTGATTGAGAGCTTTATACTCACCAAAATGGGCAAAAAAGACATCCCATCCATCTGGGTCTTATTCAGGCTATAGCCCGCAATGTCCAGAATAGTAGGGCCCAAGTCAATGTTGGCAACGAGCATCTATGAGAAAGAGAAAGAAACAATAAATTGACTCAGAACACAGCTGGTCTCATTTTCCTTTTCTATCTACACTAGAGTTCTCGTTCCCCAAACCCATCCTTGAAACAAGCAGCACTTTCTATTATCTTTTGTACAAACCATACTTCCTATTGCATATATTCAAATATAACTATGACAATTTAAGATATAAAACATAAAGCCTTATAAAGTTTATAATACAGGCCCCTGGGAAGTTATGCTTATTTTACACAGTTATTGACCAAAACATTTTTCAAGATTCCTTTAGGATTGCCTTGAGTCTGTTATGAATGATGAGAAATATGTCAGGCTACTTTATACAATAGTTTTCCACCTTGATTATTCTCACTAGTTCACTACTTGACTTCAAATTGACTCCTGACATTTTTGAAAGGCTCAAAGGTTGAATGCTTGTCGCCCATTAGGGTATCCGCCTTTTAAATACTTTTTCAAAGTGACAACATGGCTAAAAATATTTGCAGTAGGCTTTGGAGAGTGCAGAAAATTTATCTCAACAATGCCTCAGTAAGTTTCCTTAATAAGCACAAAACCTGGATGTTTAAATAAAAAAATCCTAGAAATTAAACACTGTGTAGCATTTATTCCTTGACATATCTCCTTGATTTACTGGATAATTTTCCTTCTGTACACAATATCTCTACCAGGTCTAAACCTGCATAGTCCGATAGAGGATAGAACAGGAGTCATATGTGTAACTTAAAATTGTCTAGTGACCACCCTAGTGGCTCAGACAGTAAAGAATTTGCCTGCAATGCAGAAGACCCGGGTTCTATCCCTGGGTTGGGAAGATCCCTGGAGAAGGAAATGGCTACCCACTCCAGTATTCTTGGCTGGGAAATACCATGGACAGAGGAGCCTGATGGGCTATAGTTCATGGGATAGCAAATTGAGCAATTAATACTCTCACTTTCAATGATCACACTAAAGTAGAAAAAAAAGAGGTAAAATTTATTGCAAATGTTTAACTATTACTATTTAATATATAAGCAATACAAAAGAAAATGATGAGATTTTACTTTATAAAAAATTTTGAACCAATTATTTGAAATCTGGTATTCTGCATCTCAGTCTGGAGTATCCCATATATGTTCTGGCTCAACAACAACATGAACTTTTGTAGCAGAGGGCATAGGTCTAGAAGTCACATGGTCACAGGCTAGAAAAAGCCTTGGAATGATGACACAATCCAGGGAAATGAAAAGAACTAATGTTCACCAAGTACCTACTCCGGGCCAGTTCCTAACGCATATCCTCATTTAAGCCTCACCACGATTCTAGGAGCTTCCCCGGTGGCTTGGCGGTAAAGAACCTACCTGCCAATGCAGGAGATCCAGGTTCAACCCTTGGGTGGGGAAGATCCCCTGCAGAAGGAAATGGCAACCCACTCCAGTATTCTTATCTGGGAAATCTCATGGACAGAGGAGCCTGGCGGGTTACAGTCCATGAGGTCGCAAAGAATCAGACACGACTTAGGGACTGAGCATCCACGCACCATCCTAGGAAGCAGTATTTCCCCCATTTTACAGATGAGGAAACGAAAAGAGAAGTAACTGAAACAAAGTCAGCAGCCTGTAACTGGAAAAGCTGTCATTTACTAGAAATGTACCAGTCAAGAAAACTGTAGAGAAAACTCAGATCATCTTAGGAGAAGCCAAAAGGGGTTAAAAAAAAAAAACAACAACAAACTAATCCTGCTACTTTTAATTTAAAAACAAAACCAAAGTGCAGACACAAAAGGCAAGAAGACATCTTCTGAGTAGCAGCCAGGTTTCCTGGCTCCTGGAGAAGGAGTGATGGTTCCTGGAGGGCAGAGTAGTATACATATCCTGGCTCTGAATCAATTAGTATAACTCTGCAGCTGTTGGAAATTAACCTTCAGTAGTAGGCAACTCAGGAAAAGCAATCCATACGTTAGTGAGGATAAAAAACACAAAAACTATGTCTCTGGGGATTGGTGTTGGGCGGTATCTTTCCTGGTTCCAAGTCCCCCAGGTGGACTAAGCCACTTAGGAGACAGTCAACAAGAGTGAGTATGAATATGAAAGAGACCATGGCAGGAAAAGACAGACAAGGAGAGATACCACCTCCAGAATCAGATAAATGCAACAAGACTTCAAAATGTGGCTGACATATTTTCAATGATGTCCAGAACATGAATGAAGCCAGTCCCACAGGTATTATTAACATGTCCAAGGCACCAAAATAATGAAATGGACAGACATATAAAACAGTGACTGCCTGGCTCAGCCATCAGCTAGGGGTGGGAATGCCCTCTAGTGGCAGTCTGTTCTGCGTGTGTGTGGCC
>NW_011494735.1:8657191-8666542 GCF_000754665.1 Bison bison bison | reverse complement strand
GGGGAGGGGGCGGGGAGAAGGACTGCAAGATCCAGAACAAACCAAGTCGCTAAGATTCAGCACAAGTACCATAAACACCATCCCCAAGACACTCTCTTTCCAAGTGTCTACATAATCATATCTTCCCTAAAAATGATGGAGTTTTGTTTGACTACTGGGTTTTGTTTGACTAAGAAGTAGAGTCTCAAAATTAGCATACAATGTTAGGAGATGGGGGACTTCCAGTAGATACCAAGTGTAATTGAATTTAAGAGAATTACCTCTCTCTGGTTTTTATACAGCCAAGAATTACAATGCATACTGTGAGCCCATCACCATAACGATGTCTAGAAACATTAGCATTTCAAGATCCTAAAATGGTACTGCTTTTATCACTGAGTGTAAACCTAAAGATTCATTTATGCATTGGAACAGAAAAGGCTCTGCCAAGACCAAGGAAATCAGTCCATAAATCACAGCCTCACAATTTATTTGGGAATGGTCCTAGGATTTAAGTATATAGACATTTTGATCAAACAGAAGGCCCTAAAAAACTGAGGCATGAGATTGAGGGATATCATGTCTTGAACCTGCTTATTTTTTAGGTCTAGAAACTACCTAAAAGAATAAGGGCTCCCAGGACTTCAGACAGACATTTAAGCCCTGATGTTAAAAGAGTTCATGTAAGGCTTTCAAAAGAAGACTGGAAGCGTACCAGATAGCACCCCAGACCCATCTAATGAGCAGCACTGAGAGCAGAGAACTCTACACGTCTTGGGCTGCTTCACCTCGATTTGCCCCTCATCCCCCACTTCCCTAACAAGGAGTAAGCTGGGATGAGACCTAGTAACACTAGAGAATTCACACTTAGCATCTTTCCAATTTCACATGGGGAAACCAAGGCTTAGTCTAACCAGTCTTAAAGCCAGTAAGCGGTCTTCCTGAGTCTCTGCTCAGTTCCGTTTCCCCTGAATCATGCTATGTCCTTTCCATTTTCCTACCAACATTTTCCTTTGTTAAAGCCCGAGAACTTCCACCACCAAATCTAAAGCTAGGTTAATGTTCCTCCAGAGGAGAAGACCTCAACAGCCAGTGCTTAGCATCCGCCCATACCACCTGCCCCTGCTCTCCTCAACAGCCAACACAAAGCTAAAGCCACTGCTCAAATGTGCCCTGTTCTGGCCACCAGGCTGTTGCCAGCTCAGCTCATTATGCTCAACTCACCACCCCGTGACCCTCACACAGAACCTGCACTGAGACAACTGCGCTGCCAGCACAGGATGAATCGGCCACCATTGCTGACACTGTGTTAGAGGCAAGTTGGAAATTTCACACTTCTCACACCACAACTGCCAGTACAGAATGTCATAAGCCATGTCATAAGCACAGATGACTTAGTATGCTAATTTCTACTGCACAGTAAAGTGATTCAGTTATACACATACAGAGATACATTTTTTTTTTAATATTCTTTTCCATTATGGTTTATCATAGGATATTGAATGCAGTTCCCTAGGACCTTTTAAAAATTTTTTGTTTTATATTGGAGCATAGTTAACAATGTTGTGTTTTTCTTTTGTTGGTTGTACTGCATGGCTTGTGGGCTCTTACTGCCCTGACCTGGGATGGAACCCAGGCCCTTGACAGTGAAAGCACCAAGTACTAACCACCGGACCACCAGGGAATTCCCCCAAACCCACGGATTTTTGAGAACAGTTAACTTTCAGACTTGGTTCTGCCACTTACTGTGTAACCTTGGTAATATCCATTCACACAACTTGGATGTCCACCATTGTACGTTAAGGGCTAGGTATTCTTTTTTTCATTGAAGTACAGTTGACTTAGTATGTTAATTTCTGCTATACAGTAAAGTGATTCAGTTATACACATACAGAGATACATTTTTAAAAAATATTCTTTTCCATTATGGTTTATCATAGGATATCGAATGTAGTTCCCTGGAGTACATAATAGGACCTTTAAAAAATTTTTTGTTTTATATTGGAGCATAGTTAACAATGTTGTGTTAGTTTCAGGTGTACAGCAAAGTGATTCAGTTACACGAACACATGTATCTATTCTTTTTCAAGTTCTTTTCCCATTTAGGTTATTGCAGAACATTGAGGAGAGGTCCCTGTGCTATACAGTGGGTCCTTGTTTATTCACTGCATAAGCAATTGCTTACATCTGCTAATCCCAAACTCCCACTAAGGGTTGGGTAGTCTAAGTTTGGATAATACCTCTCAAGTAGGGACTCCTGGAGTCAAAAAGACATACTTAGTCAGGTGTGTTAAGTGTGAGGCCAGCTGGGAACCTGGGAAAGGCACCCACTCTCTGTGGGGCAGGTATCTGCCTTGATGTCCCAGAGGAGAGCCCTAAACCAAAGCCCCAGAGGACACTAACTTAGCCGGGTGAAAGGGCATGAGGTGGGCATGCAGACAGAAGCGGCCAGCCGCGCAAAGGTAAGGGGGTGAGAGAGACGCCTGGCCCAGGTAGGAAGTGAAAGGGGTTCAGCACAACTGCCACCTTCTGCCCATGAACCAGCTGATCTCCTTCTTCTCCCGGTGCCTTCACAGGCACTGTCCCGCTGCTGAGGACGCCCTCCCACAGATCTCCGCGTGACTGAAGCCTTCCAATACCTGAGTCTCTGCCTAAATGCCTCAGAGGCTTTCGCTGATGAATGCAGCTCAAGTATCTGGCTCCCCCTTGACACAGGGAGTTAAGAATTAACCTTCCAATGACAGCTCTTGCTGTGACTCCCAGGCTCCTCATGTAGTGTGCTGGCACAAGAAGATACCTGTCTGAACCGTAGTCATGGTTGAGTGTATGAATTCTGGTTAAGCGTACATCAGCCAGACTGCCAGAGTTCAAATGCAGGGCTCTGCTATTCTTTAGCTACACCATCTTGGGCAAATCACTGAACCTCAGTTACCTCATCTATAAAACAGGGATAACTGTATTCATATCTCAAAAGGCTGTGAAGGTTAAGTGAGTTGGTACAGGCAGTAACACTTGGAACAGCACCTGCTGCATCCTAAGTATTCAATAAAGGTTATTATTGTTGAAATGGCTTCCTAGGACCTGGTTTCACTTAAATGACTTATAGAAGATGAAGTTTCTGATTTTAGTGACACTGTCAACTTGAAGAAAAAAGGAACAGTCTGTTTCCTGGGCAGCTGGCTGACATCTGTGCTCATCAGCCTCCCTCCTCGCACAGATGTCGTCCCATTAGCCCTCTTCCTGGGACATGCACATGGCTACAGATGTGCCTCCTCAATACACTCCCAACACCCAGAAAAAGCTTTTATGGTTGAATGGTCTTCCAATCTTGTCCACCTCTCCTGAAAGGAGATGTCTGTTTAGAGGGTAATGGATTTGTAGTGGAAAGTGACTGGCTTTAGAAATGTGGGTCTTGAGAAGAAAAGAAAATTCAGAAGGCAATTATGAAGGCCACTTTAAGTTTCTGAGAGAATTTTAACAGAATTCCAATCAAGAGCATTGTGAAAGGAAACAAGTAAATGGCAGACACTTAAACAAAGTAAACATTAAACCCTCAAATCAAATTCAAGTACACAGGATTCCTAGAAATGCTGGCCTATCTTCCAATTTTAGCTTAAATGATCCATTTTCTTGATTTTTGTTTGTCTCTCTCACAGAGCTCGGACTGAAATTGTGCTATCCAGGAAGACAGTAAACATAACTGGTAGAGCCTATCAATTCTTCTCTCTCAAGGTCAGACCAGAGAGTTTGGATCAAGGTGCCCATCATCTGCCTCAGTATTAAAACCAAGTATGAAACCAGATGGAAATGGTAACAAAAGAATAATGTGATCCTTTATGACAATTTTAGGAAAGAGAATCAGCAAAGCAGAAAGGCATTAGTAAGGAAGAGTCCCACAGAAAGGGACTAAATTCTCAGAAGACAAGCTTTCTGTAGCCTTATATGCAGAGGGAGCTCAGACCAGGTGGACATCAGCCGGGAATACCTGGGAGCAGGCTGGATTGAAGAATCAGAATCTGCATGTCAACAAGGCCCCCAGGGGATGCGCACACACAACAAAGCCTGAACAGCCTGGCTCGACAGGGCTGTGGGCTCCAGCCTGGGCTGCCTCTCAAGGGTCATTGTGAACTTGAGGGAAAAAAAAGCAGAGACAGTGTTTCTAGTCCAGTCCAAGTGATTCAATCCAAAACTTTGTGGATGTTGAGCCTTTCACTTTCACTTCCAGGAGGTAGTTTTAATGAGCACCCTGGGGAAGTGCAGTCACCATGTAAAGATTCAGTCTCAAGAGACAAGCAAAAACTATTCATGCTGATGTGATACGTATACAAGGGGAAAATACAGCGAAGAGTGGGTGGCCAGCAGTTTACTGTTATTATATGTCAGACAGTGAAAGACAAATACTATAAGATATCATTTATTTGTGAAATCTAGCAAATACAACAAACTACCAAATATAACAAAACATGGATATGGAGAACAGATACAGACACAGAGAACAAACAAGCGGTTACCAAAGGGGAGATGGGAGGAGGAGGAGAAATACAGGAATGGAAGGTTAAAAGGTACCAAGTATTAGGTGTAAAATAAGCTACACGGGTATACGGTACGACACAGGATATACTGTACAATACAGGATATACAGCCAATATTTACAAGTAACTCAATGGAGCATGGCCTTTAAAAAACTGTGAATCATTATACTATATACCTGAACTTACAGAATTATTGTACATCAAGTATACTTCAATTAAAAAAAAGAAAGAAATAAGAATCACCGTTTGCAAAGCTTATAAATACACTTGTAAAATCTTAAGCCAATCAGCCTTTATCCTCAAAGGAGGAGAGACAGAATAGGTCTCCTTTTGGGAGGAAATGCTTTCTTTTCTCAGGCAAATACTACCTGTACACGGCATCACCGTTATCAGGAACCTACCTTGCTTGTCTGATTTGGTTTGATCCCAGGCCCTCGAACCAATAGTGGAACTTTGATATCAAACTCATACAGCTGTCTTTTGTCTATTGGCAAAGAAAACTGTCCTGGAAAAAAAAAATGCATAGGGTAAAGATGGAGCCAAGATAGAAATGTCTCTCACGCATGCATTCATTCAATCAACAGTAAAAATAAAAAATAGCCTTGTTTTACTAATTATGGTGTCTCAGCGAAGAGCTTAAATCCCCCGGGGTCTCTAATTATTACAAGGCAGGAAACAGTGAGCTCATCTTCTTTAAATAAATGTCCAGAGGAACTCCCTGGCCTTAAATAGGCAAATACAACAAAAGGAATGACTAGAAAGTATTGAAGCACAAATATACATTATTTATGTATGATACTCCACCTGATCACAACTGAATGAAGTTAGTCTTAAAGCTGTTAAATAAAGGAACAAAACCATTTATCCAGCCTTTCCTGAATAAACTGTACCTCAAGATAGCCAAACAGTTGATGAGGCAAATTTCCTGAGGAATTCCAGCTAGTAAATTCAAAAGGAAGGACAGAGTTATGAAGTCAGATTTTTCAGTTTCTGAGGGAACTGATTTACGCACAATCATCAATGGACGTTTTAGGCACAAGAGGTTCACAGGAGGAGCTCAGGTTGGTCCACATGAGCCATCAATCAGAAACAACATCTCTAAAGTGAGGCAACCAGACACCCAGGCTTCATGATGTGAAGCAGTAAGAAGTACACAGCAGCATCAATAAGAAAGCATTCTTGCTGAAAAACACGCATTTCTATTAAGACTCTCACTTTAACTATCAATCTATAAAAATGCTGAGTATAGATAAACAAGTTATCACATATGCAATTAGCCACATCTAGAATGTGATATTCTAAAGGACAAAAGACCAGTTTATCCGATAAACCAGTGGCAAGAGACAGCCTTACAACACATAAAAAGTAAAGGTAGCGTATGGGTTTTATGTAGGTTCGGATACATAATCAACTACTCAGAGGCACAATCAAGTGCTGACGTATGGAATCACCATGTCTGGAGTGCCTTCAGAAACTTCTGGCTAAAAAAGAAACATGCAGAAGGAATGAGGAATTCAAAAGACTGGCCCTGTGTCACTGAAAATTAAAGCTAGACAACAAAGGTTAATTTACTAGTCTTTACTTTGACTTTAAAAATATTCATAATAACACATGAAATGCCTCATCAATCTGCTCCTGTGCAAATATCAGATTAATTACCTTCAAGTTTAGGAAATTTAAGAGTGGAGAAAGAAGAAAATACTGATTTTTAGCTAAAGAAGGTCCAAGTAAAAAGGATGAAAGTCAAGGACACGGGGTTGACTCATATGGCAGTTGTGAAAAGACAAAAGCCACAAAAGAAAAACCAAACATACCAAAAACCTAATTTCACAAGAAAGTTTTTCCCCAAGGCAACCCTCTCTTGGTCTTCCTGTGTAAAATGTCATACCCCTATTCTCTAAGATCCACTTATCTTTTAAATCAAGTTTAGTTTCTCACCTCTTTCATAAAGCCTGCCTCCAACCCATCAAGCTTATTCTCTGCTTAGACTCCTTAGAACACCACATAATTTAGCCTGTCAAATGGCAAGTAATGAACCTGGGTCTTTCCCCAAGAGAATGAGTTGGCCTTCTAACCAGAGGAGCCCTGAGGGCAAGACCCTCCCTCTGGCCTATTCACCCCTGCAAAAGGACAGAAGCTCCCAGCCAGCGCTACTGACTGGGTGAGAACGGAAAGGCACTTCACCAAGGTCATGGTCTGCCCCTTACCTGTGTGATAGCCGTTGTCTGAGGTATAAAAGATGTAGGTGTTGTTGAGCTCCCCATTGAACTCCAATCGCTTGACCAGCTTCTCCACGAGGTCATCCACTGAGAGCAGAGTCTGCCACCTGAATGTGAACAGAGGGCAGCAACAGCACCTCAGAGACAAAGGGCTGAGGTACTGCCATCTTGCCCAAACAGCAAAAGCCAAGTCCAAACAAGCTCTTAAACCCAAAACACCCCCAAACTCCCTCCCAAAGAAACCCCTCAAAGCCACTCTTCCCCAAAAGCTCCAATCCCACATTTCCTTTCTTTCATTGCAAAACACAGATTAGAAAATTCCAGAACACTCCAAATTTAACTGATTCCACAGAAATAAATTAGGCTTTTTAAAAATGAATTAGCTTTATTATTTATCATAACTGGTGATAAGAATGAAAGACTATTGGTGTTGATGTATGACAGACACCAACACAATATTGTAAAGCAATTATCCTTCAAGTAAACAAACAAACAAACAAAAAACCCACTACCAGAAGGCAAACTTGTCAAATCAGCACTGATTGACAGAGATGAATTCAGATGGACCTGTGCTGCAACAGTGTTTAATGGACTAAAATGGGCCAACAAACTGTAGTCATGGGTCAAAGCTTGACCACATTCTTTCTGTTTTCAACTGTGGTACAAGACATAAAATATTACTGTTTTAACAATCTGTAAGTGGATAGGTCAGTAGGGTTCAGTATATTCACAGAGTGAAACCAATCTCCAGAACGTTTTTCACCTTGTGAATCTGAAACTCTACACCCCCAAAAACGACAACTTGTTGGCTGTTTTTATATCAAGTTTTACTGGAACACAGCCATGCTCATTCATTCTCACACTGTCCAGGGCTGCTCTACCCTCCAACAGCAGAGCTGAGCATCAGCAACAGACACAAGATGGCCTACAAGCCTGTAATGTTTACTATCTGCCCCTTCACAGAAGAAGTCCGCCAATCCTTGGTCTAAAACTAAATACACCGTAAGAGAAAGTAATGAACTTTTAAAAACCTGACTTAAAAGAATTTTCTCAAAAACTCAAAACAGCAAAGGCAGATATTTTGCTCTAGTCTAAGCCTTTGGGTCTTATGTAATTTTCTTTAGACATAGTGAAAAGAAAAATTTCAATCAAATGGCTCCAATATGTAACATTTTAACAAGTCGGAAGAATGGACTGTTTAATCAGTCCTAAGAGCCAAAGGCCACCTTACTGCTAAATGCGGAGACCCCCTATCAGAGTCTCTCCCACCAACTTGCTAAGCTCTGATTTTTTTCTCACAGATAACCACATGGTGCAGTCCTCTATTCATGGGTTGCTTCTGAGGGTCCTCAAAGACCACCCAGACTGAGAAAGGAGCAGCTCTTACCTTTTCCTAAATGCATTATCTAAAAACTGTATTGAAGAATTAGTCATTGGGGTCTTGGCTTGCCGAATTAACCAGTGCTTGTTCTAAAATTTAAAGAAAAAAAAAAAGTTAGCACCAAGTCACCAGAGTCAAAGTACTAGAGTAGATAAAAGGATCACTTGATACTTGAGCAAAAAGGAACTAACTGGAGCCTGTTTAAGCAACTTCAGATTTTCCCTCCACCACCCACTCCCACCTCCCTTCTCTGTGTTTGTAAGGAAAAAAAAAAACATTCTGCAAATTATCACTTATTTTTTAGCTTCTTCCCAACCCCTCCCTAACAGCAGAAGGCCTGGGATCCTTCCTGAGCAGCCTAAGACATTTAGAGAAAGATACTGGAAACTGACTAGATTACATTTGTAACTTGGAATCTGTGCTTGAGTCTGCCACTCAAACTACAAAAGGGTAAATACTAACTTTACCTTCCTCTAAGTTTTGCCTAATAAGTTATCATTCTTTTTTTTTTTTTTTGATCTAAAATTTTATTTTATTTCAGTCTGAGTATTGCCACTTGTTCAAATAGCTCACATAAACCCATTCCATCCAAAAAGGAAATATAAAATGCTTCTAACAGCGTAAGCACAGTTGGCATGGCCTATCCAAAGGTCTTCCAATAGTGTCTGCATGCAAAAAAAAAATCTAAATGGAGTTAAGCCATAAACTGGATGTTCTTATTATCTGTGCCGTAAGAAATATTCAACATCAGTTTGGTTTTAAAAACCCATCAAATATCAGTCATGGCAAGGAAGACCACTGAGCTGACTTCTGATAACTAAGTTATGTTATCACTGAACGTAACGTATCCTACATGATTGCTGCCATGCGGAAGACCTTGGGGTAGGGGCTTTTCATAAGTAACACAAGCACCACTTGCACAGGAATGGCCGGGCATTCCCAGAGCAGCCGTGTGCTCCTGACTTCCTCCACTGCTTCTTCCTCACCATGGTACTCAAGCCTCCAAAGCTGAGAGGGCAATGCTTAAACTCACTGAAGGCTTTTACAAAGAAGACTAATGAAGGAGATGTTGTGAGGTACAGCTAAATACTAAAAGTGATGACAATGATGAGATCTTGAGTACTTGAGCCTATTTATATTGCCTTGGATTCATTGATTTTGCATGTTAGCCTGCTTTCTATCTCACAGGACACTGTGGGGGATTAAGTGAGATAAAGTATGTGACAGTCTAGTTTGTGTC